>NW_019174768.1:704628-744480 GCF_002260705.1 Seriola dumerili | reverse complement strand
CAAAGGGAACAAGCCATGACAGGCCTGAGCGTGGGGGGGTGCTGAGCATGCATTATGAATGGTGCTAAGTACGCCTCAGATGGAGGAACTGAGTGGAGGCGATGGAGGGCGACGGGATAGTGCCAACCTATTGGCTGCCTGTGGGTAATGCACTTCACTTTAGCCCCAAACCTCCCCCACACTTCCCCCACACCCCCCCCACACTTCCCAAACCTCCCACACCTCCCCCACACATAGTATACTGAGGTGAACAGTGAGTAATGAACTGACTCCTGCTGCACTCTTCAGCTGTGACGCCACATGGACACAAGGTGGCAGCATTTAGTAAGATTTTAAATCACACGGCCCAACGCCGAGTCACAACAACAAACATGACTTTTATTATTTTACTTTTATTACTTATATTTTTTAGTATTTGATTGATTGTTTAAGTCTGAATATTTCTGTTTTCTGTATTTTTAATTCAATTACTGAACATTGCACTTTTGTATTTTTGTTATTTGTACGTTACATCATCATTTTGTTAAATTGATGCTTCGCTTCTACATTCGTTCAGTGATAGGTCAAAATCATTTTTCAGTTTGAATAAATCTAATAAAACCTGGTGATTTGTTGCTTCACAGTTAAAATGAGCTACATTATATATGATATGTTACAATAAATAATACATTTTTTAATATATCAATAATAATGATCTAATAATATAACAGTCATGACACAAACACTGGTCATACAAGCCTGGTCCACCACTGCTGCAGCACTTTAAATAAAGTGTTTGATCTCTTTATTTAAAGTCTCAACTGGACTTTAATGGTCTGTTACTGGTCTGAACTGGTTCTTTTACTGGTCAGACCTGCACCAGTTTGACTAGTTCATGATGATTTGCTGATTTGTTAACAACAGAAATACACAGGTATTTAAAGCACAGGTGTGACTCCACTGAGCCACCAGAGGGCGTCCTGACACCAGCGTCCAGTGACGGTTCAGTGCCGTCTGTGTTTCCAGTGACTGTGTGAGCCGACTCCATGTTTGTCTCATGTTTGATTTGCAGTCTTGGATCTTTCCCATGTTTTATCTAAATGAAAGTTGGCACGTGAACCGTCCAGCTGGTTGTGATCAGTTAAAGGCTGTAAAAGCTGCAAACACATGTCCTCCATGTCCACTCTGACTTTACGTCCACTGTTTGTCTAAACATGGGAAGAGGAATGAGAGCTGGTGTGTTAGAGAAAGGCTGACGAGGCTCTTTAAGCCTTTAACGACCACATGTTCCTGTTTTATTGTCAGTCATTAGAGTTTTCCTGCCTGCGCTCTCAGCATGGATCTGAGTGAAGCTCAGGCCTCCTGCATCTTCTGTTACAAACAACAAACAAAATGGTGGAATTCTCCTTTAACTGCAGCTGCTGTCGAGCCTAAAAGATCAATAGCACTTCATAAATTCTCCCCCACACATGATTCCTCTCAGTTTCCCTTGAATCCGCTTCATTTATTCAAACTATTTCCAGGGCTGGAGACGAGATCCAACATGTGGAGGAGCAGAAACAGATTTCCATGGAAGAGCAGGCAGCTGTTTGTCCATCCAGAGGAAAGGGCTGATTTCAGCAGGATGGAGGATTTTAACCTGCAGCAACCAGCGCTCTCCAAGACACCGTGTCAAAGGTCGAGTTCTTTAAAAAACAAATTCAAAGAAAAAAAGGAAAAATGCAAATTGCTGCATTTCCATGTAGATGACATGTGGTTGCTACAGATTTCCTATGGTTGTCAGGGGCTCAGGAGACAGTTGCTATGGCGTTATTTGTGGTTACTAGATGGCTGCTATGGTGACTACGACACGTGTCTCCTGGTTAAATTACAGTCGCAGCACCGCCACTCAACAGGAAGCTGTGCCAGCAGACAGTCAGTGAACGTCCCAGCACGACGTTAGCTTAGCATGAACAGGAAAACCCTGAACCTTAAACCCTGACCCAAAGTCCTGATCCTCCTGCAGGTCCATGACCCCCTTCCACTAGAAAACCAGGTCTCTGACCATTCAGAGCTGAGCCTGAACTCAGTGTGGGTGGAGCCTCAATCAACCTTATCAGCCATGTTTACTGGGAAACCTTGTTCACGCGTCACAGACTCGATCCCCTGAGACTGAACCGCTTCTCTGACTACAAAGAGACACAGGACGAAACCAGATAAATCCATGAGACTTATGTAACTGTTGGTCCAGATGTGACAGGTTTGGCTCCTCTCAGTTGCCGTAGCAGCCGTACAACACCACGCTGTCAGCTTTGAAGGCAGCAACAATAGTGTTTTATATCTTTTTCTTTGGCAGCTCGTGTTTTCTCTTTCCCTGCTGAGTGGACGGACTGACTCATCCTCGGCTCCGGCTCCAGCTCCAGGCTCCAGGTCCAGATCCAGATCCAGGCTCCAGGCTCCAGGCTCCAGGCTCCAGGCTCCAGGTCCAGATCAAGCTCGGCTCCAGGTCCAGATCCAGATTCAGATCCAGATCCAGGCTCCAGGCTTCAGGCTCCAGGCTCCAGGCTCCAGGCTCCAGGCTCCAGTCTCCAGATCCAGGTCCAGGTCCAGGTCCAGTCCAACGAGCTGAGAACCAACCTGACCTCTGAACTCTTCACAGAAACACAGCTGCTCATTACACCTGCTGTTTGACACTGACATGAGAACCACAACAACCACCGGGACAAACACTGGTCCTCCACAGAGGCAGAGTGGCGGTGAACTAAGCTCCTCCCACTAAAAACAGAAACTTGGCAGAAGCTTCATTTTGGTCTCTAACGAGGTAAAACTCCTCGTTACGTTGTTCAGCTCAACTCAGGAAACACCAGAGAGAGAATCCCCCGTCACAAACCGCTCAGTGTCTTACAGCATCATAAATAACACAGGGTTACCACGGCAACGGCTCCGCGACATCCAAGAACTAGGGATGAGGATGAAAAGGTAGAAGAAAGTAAAGATTTAGAAAAGATAGAAGAGAAATTCACATCCAGAAGAGAAAAGAAAAGATGGAAGACGAAGGAAGAAAGGAAGGAAGGAAGGAAGGAAGGAAGGCTCCAGACCTCTGACCTCTGACCTCTGAGCTGAGAGCAGGTGTTTGACACAAATATAAAAACATTTAAAACACTATTAATGCCATTGATTATAAATCGTCTCTATTGGTTGAAGATATAAACTATTTGACGGAGACACTGAAGCCGAGAAGATCCCGATCCTTCAGCTGAGGACTGGAACAGGGTCAGGATGGAGGACAGATCCTGGTTCTGGTTCTGTTGAGGAGGTTGATGGAGGAGATTCCCTGATGGAGGAGCAGTGAGTCATCAGAGTGTGGGAGCGTGAGGACTCTGAGGGTTTCCCACTGACTCACTCTCTGGCTCCGAGCGTCTGTTTGTTGTGGATTCTCAGAAACAGCAGCTGCAGCTGATCCAGCATCAGTTTCACACTGAACCCAGCAGCTGTCACAGCGCTCCTGCTAACACCACTGCAGCCTCTGGAAATGGAGCTGGAGGATGGCGGTGGCGGAGGCGGCGGCGGCCTGATTCGCTCTGTCACTACTTCTCATGTTGCGTTCACAGCACACTGTACAGACAGAATCTGGCAACATCAGAGTTCATCTCCCAGAGAGGAGAGCGCCACCAGCTGGAGCAGCTGACCACACTGCACCAAACAGCTGCTGCGTTCACTGCAGGGCTTTTAAATCATATTTATGAGCTTCAGAGTGTGAAAAACATTTGCGCCAGCCTCAGAGAAGAACCACAGACACATCAACAGACTGTTGCTACGAACACAAAATAAAACATGAACACAATCTCATGTCATAGGAACCAAAACCAACACAGAGGTATCAGTGTCTCAGAGAGGTCTGCAGTTGTGGAGGGATGTTTCCCCTCAGCTGCTGCATTTCTAGATCTGGAGCAGATCCAGGAAACGGGACCAAACCAGGTCCTAGATCTGCTCTGAACTCCTGCAACAACCAAACAGCTTCTGACCACAGCTCAGAGGAAACCTGAAAACATGGAGGTCAAGGCGTGTCAGGGCTCAAACCTTTACATTTCAATGAACAATAACAAACTAGAAGATTTATCTACTGACTGAAGAGCTTCATCATCATCATCATCATCATCATCAGACCTGCAGACAGTACTCGGCTGAGGAGCAGCATCCTCCTCTGTGTGATTTTAAATGGTCACATCTACAGAGAGTGAGTTACATAACCCTCCTGATGTGACCCTCTGCTGCAGGGAGGTTGGTTTCCTCTGTGGGGGTGTGCAGGCAGGCTGGGTGGGACAGCATGTGGAGTCTGGAGCAGATTAAACTCTGATCTGATCAGACCTCCTCTGACTAGAAGCAGATGTGGAGTTAAAGTGTGCGGTTTGGTGACTTCATCAGTGCTGCACGGGGTTTTCCTCCACCGCTGGAGTCCAGTCAGACCTGGTCCTGAGGCAGTTTTCATAAACCAGATTCCAGCTGATCTGGAAAACAAACACCATGATGTTTGATGACATCAGAGATACAATGAGCTGAGATTATTCATCATCATCAGCTCCTTCCATCCAGTGACTGTCTGTTTGTGTGACACCGACCAGCAGCTGATGGTGAAGATGTAAAACTGAAACAAAGACCAAGTGAAGACGTCGAGGACACTTCATCCAGAAAAAACCAGCAGAGGAAAATCATTTAAAACATGTTGTTGAGACGTGTCACAGCTCCGGCCCGATGTTCACTGACACTGGCTGAAACAGCTTCATCCTGCAGTGAAACCTCTGGAACATCTGCCCTGTGTTACGGGGGGGCGAGGTGATGGCAGCAGAGATCATCTCCTGCTGTTTGAAGCTTCTCCACAAACAAAAACTCTCTATTTACGGCCTGTTTCATCCTCCACATCCTGGACTTCAACAGACCTCAGTTCACTTCCACAACGTGTCTGTGGATGAGTCAAAGCCACCGACACCCCCACGTTTCCCAACACCACTGGCCTGCTGCACGTCCACACAGTCAAACAATCCGTAACACGACCCCGAGAGAATCACCGTGTGTGTGTGTGTGTGTGTCTGTCCTAACCTGACTCTGAACTCTCAGCCAATCAGCTCTGTGGCTCAGACCTGCCAGGACCAATCGGGAGCGGCGCTGTCCAGGCCGATCCGGGCTCGGCGAGTGCGGTGGCGGTTTGGACGCGGGCTGTGCCCCCCCCCGCTCTAATCTAATTGTCTCTGTGGTGACGGTGATGAGAGCGGCAGAGTGGAAACATGTGGAGAGCAGAGCCACAACAACAACACACACAAACGCTTCACTCATGCTGCGTTCACTTACCTCACTGACGTCCTGGTGGTCCCTGTGTTAGGATGAAGTGCAGCTGCATCAGGATCAGACACCAAACACCTTTACCTGGTCATCACGGTGACGACGGTTTTATCTTCTGACGATCACCAGAACAGTAGAAACACAGCGTTCATGTGACATCATCATCTACCAGGAAGTGTGAGGCCCCCAGACCTTGAGTGAGTGTGTGTGTGTTTGTGCGCGCGTGTGTGTGTGGAGACCAGCAGCTTCACAAGCAGCAGCAACAACAACTCTCTGAGTCCAACTACAGCTACACACACATTACCCCCCCCCCCAACACTGACTCTCACTCTGCTTTAACCATCAGCCTCAGGTCTGTTTCTGTCATCAGGTTCCTGGATGTTCAAACCCCCCCCCCCCCACTGGGAGATCCAGATCGGCCAGAGCTGATTAAGTGATGTCTTTGGAAGAACTGGTCCAGATGGTGCAACACAAACACACTGGGACAGACTGAGACAGACTGGGACCAGGACACAGACTGGGACAAACTGGGACAGACTGAGACAGACTGAGACCAGAACACAGACTGAGACAGACTGGGACCAGGACACAGACTGGGACAAACTGGGACAGACTGGGACAGACTGGGACAGACTGGGACAAGGACACAGACTGGGACAGACTGAGACCAGGACACAGACTGGGACAGACTGAGACCAGGACACAGCAGTGTGTGGTCTCTGATCCCGGACCACAGGGAGCTGGAGGAGTGCTTAGTGGTGAACAGGTGTTTTAAATGACCGAGGTCTTCTTTAACACTTGCCGCTCGCCGAGGCCGACCGACACATTACTCCTTACACAGGAAAACACCACAGAGGAAGAAACTGGCCCAGGAGTGACGAGGACTCTGACGTCCCCTCTGGATTCAAGGACCTGAACCTGGGCTCAGACCAGTCCGTCCTGGATTATGTAACTGGGTTTGATGGATACCAGCTCCTCAGCTCAAGGACACTTCTTCTCAGGTTCTTTCTACACATGGGCTTCCTCCTGGTCCACATGTCGTCGAATCACGAGTCTGCTTTTAGCCCAACATCTGACGTCAAAACAAAGGAGGTGAAATTTACAGATTATCGATCGTCACACGGAGCGACATGACTAACCCAGATCACATGACCAGGACTGAAACCACACCTGCACAGTCTGAACATAACCCAGTCACAAACAGACTTCACAGTCCGACTGTGAGGATGCCATCAGGGCTCTTATTGTGAAATCTCTGCCTGGTTCCTGTTTGTTGTCTGAGCTTCGTTGTGTCAGTAATGTATTGAAACCACGTAGCGATAATGACGTTCAACTGTGAACAGGAAGTGAATCATGTGGTGTAGTTTCACAGGACTCCTGAGGCCTTCAGGTCCTCTGACATCACAGGATTCGAAACATGATCTGACTGTACAAATGTTTTAGTTTTGATCTTATTATTATTTTCTGAAATCAGGTTTTCTAGTTTGTAGCTGCTCATTTGAGTTCTGAACGGCCCACGTTAATCGTAGTCCCTGAACGCCCCACAGTCAGTCACAGTGCAGGGTGTTTTCCGTGTGAAGGTGAGTTTGGAGAATGAAACTGGCTGTGGGACGTAAATCTTGTCGTTGTTGTGATTCTTTAAATCTCTGCAGGACTCTGGCTTCGCCTCTGGCCACGTGTGACATAACAGCCTCTTCTTCTCCCGCCATGATCGTCTCCGTTTCCCTCCTCTGGTTTCCATTTCCTGCCGTTTAGTGTCGGCTTCAGGTTCCTGATGCTGCTGTCAGCTGAGAGTTAGTCGATCAACAGATCATCAATCAATAATCAATGAATCTTTAGAGAACCACATGAGGAGTCTGCAGTCCTGCCGGACACAGGCCGCTCTTATTTTGAAGGATCACACAGTGCCGAGGTGATATGAGACCCCCCCAGACTGAACATCAGCCCCTCGTTGGCTTCACCAACATGTCTGTGAAAGAGATCAAGACGACGAGATCATCAATCTCTGAGCTCCTCGCCAGCGCCAGGGTTTCCCCGACAACCAGCCCCCGTCTCTCATCGTGTCCCCCACCCCCACCCCCTCATCCTCCCTCATCCTCCCCCTCTTCTCTCCACTCACTCCGGCCAAGTCTGATTTTCCTAAAACAAGGGAATCCCAGGCCAGATGTTGAGATGGGGGGGTGGGGGGTCCTTTGCATCATAACATCATAACTCACCTGTCAGAGAAAGTCGAGGGAGGACGACAAAGAAAAACAAAGAGAGAAACAGACTCACGACTCTGATCCCTGACCTACGAGTCCAGACCAGCTCACCCAGTCCAGAACCACGACCCACAGACACACCCACCAGTCCAGAGTCAGAGCAGCAGGTCACCATGTTTGAACTTACCAATAAATCCTGAGGAGAACCGTCCAATCAGCCGTCACCGGTCCTGGACCCACGGAGGTCTCAGATCCACTTTGAGCACAAAGACATGAGATGGATCCAGGACGTTACATAAGAGCAGGTCTTCAGGGATGAAGGTTCTGGACTCTGAAGGAGAGCTCTACACACAGAGCGGGAAAAGAGCTGAGCTGGATCCAGACCAGATGTGAGAGGAAAGAACAGGCCTGGTCCTGGTCCTGGTCCTGGTCCTGGTCCGGACCAGCGTCCTGTGAAACATTTATCACAACATCCGAACATAGAGGTCCAACCCTGAGGAAACATTTAACAAGTGAACCTCCATGGACTTGTAACTTCCTGTGTGTGTTTGCGTGTGTGTGTGTGTGTGTGTGTGTGTGTGTGTGTGTGTGTGTGGGGTGGGGGGTGGGGGGGTGGGGGGCTGAGCTGATGAGACAAACAGAGCTGAGTCCAAACCAGTGTTTTTCTTCATTCACTGTTTATGTTCTGACATCTTTCACTTGATTATTGATTGACAGTTTTAAATCAATTATTATTAGCTCAGTGAGAACCTGTGGAGGTGGTGAGGCTTTACAGAAGGTCAAAGGTCAGGACTTTCCAGGAATGAAAGAAAGCGGTGGACCAGGTGAGTGTTTCCAGGTGACGCTCTGACATCGCTGTCGTCCGCGGCAACGAGCCAATAGAAGTCAGTCAGCATCAGGTTGTGAGTCCTGGGCCCCATGTGAACTTCAGTCTGCTCTCAGAGTCAGAGACCAGGATCAGGTTAACAGCGCTCTGACTCAGGGAGTGTTTGTGTTTTTACTGAGCTGCTGCTTGTCCTGATCTCAGATCAGTTTACACCTGAAGACCTGCGGACAGGATAAGGGGGTCTCGGAGACCTCATGAGTCCTGATCCAGACATGAGACACACAGAAACATCAGAGAGAGAGACCTGGATTCTCCATAAAAACATCCACTGGTCCCACAGTCTGTGAAGCACCTGAAGGCCTCACGACCACCGTGTCATGTCAACAGTTCCAGGTCCAGATGAAATCCGCATCACAGATCTCAGACCCTAACCCCCCCCCCGTCCTTAGAGCCTGAACTGGACTTTTCTCAGAGTCAGGGATCTGGACTGATGCCCTGCTGACGTCTCTGAGCCGGATCAGTCCAGGACCATGGATGGATCAGAGTCCTGCAGAAGAACCAGAGACACAGTGGAGACCAGCTCGAGGCCAGAGTCCAGAGTCTGAGCAGAACCTGAGACCACCACTCACTCCTCCCACTGACTTGCCCACCCACCCTGCAGCCCCCACAGAATCCCCCACCCCCCAAACACACAAAGCTGCTACAGATTAAACTTTGAACCAGGACCAGAAATTGGACTGAGGTTCTCACAGAGAACCAGCAGCACTGTTGGGGGGTGGAGACCACCACCAGGGGTCACAAACCAAACCTGAGCCCAGACCATCACCTGGGACCAGTGGTCCCATTTCTCTTTAATGGAGCTTTGTGGTTCCCAGTGGGAGTGTTCATGTGTCATGTGTTCATGTTACATAAGCGTGTTCCTGCAGCAGCAGGGTGAAGTTACAGCAGAGCTGGCATCAGCCCGACGCTGCGCGCTCTTATTCTGACAGCATTTCCTGCTCTTATTTTCTTTTTTCTCCTCTGTGGTGAATAAACCTTCACATTACTCCTCGCAGAGTCAAGAACTTGTCAGATTTTTCCCTCTTAACTGAAGTAATCCCCCGGTTGCCGCGGCG
The DNA here is from genome assembly GCF_002260705.1 of Seriola dumerili. NCBI lineage: Eukaryota > Metazoa > Chordata > Actinopteri > Carangiformes > Carangidae > Seriola > Seriola dumerili. Next base: position 735,043 of record NW_019174768.1, on the reverse strand, counting down.
ACGGTATATAAAGCCCATATCTTCACCCTGCGGTTTCAGAGCAGTGTCTGGAAAAGTGATGTAATCCCTCACATCACCGCCGCTGCTTCTAACTGGGACTGCGGTCAGAGTCATGACACCGGGGGGGGGGGGGGAATATGAGGATGGATGATCTAGTGTGTGTTGGGGGGGGGTTCCCCTGAACTGTTCTTCTGCGTCAGTTTCATGGCTCCACACACGTCGACAACAAACAATCACACTCTGGCTATTGATCAGACGATGAGCTGTGTTGTCATCCATACATCACATGACAGACGCACCTCTGGATTGACAGCTGTTTACTGCACCTTACTGCAGGTCCAGCGCCGCTCTGTGAATCAGCTCAGCTCAGGTGAAGTGATGTGAACACGTGTGGCTGAGTTAATGCTGCAGTGGGTAAACACTCATAAAACTACATGAGGCGAGTGATTGAGTTAACATGTGGTCCACAGCTGGCAGAGCCCAGCCACAGTGAGCCAGTTCAACCAGTCACCAGTGAATCTCACCTCGTGTGGTAGTGCAGCTCCTCACCACGTCCACCACACAGCTGGAAGACATGTCAGATATGTCAGATTTGGTCAGGTGAAGAGGGGGCGGGGCTATACAAACCAAACACATCCCCAAAAACACAGAGCTGCTGGTGTGTATTGAGCGTCTGAACATCTGGATGGAAAAATATTGTTTTTTTCTAAATAAAACACTTTGTTTCCTAAAGTCGTGCCACTGTGGGTTAATCCAGACTCAGTTCATGTTTCTCTCCAGCATGAGACAGTACAGTCACCATGACAACAGCTGGTTTCAAACTGTGGATAATGAAGTTCAAACTTTCTTTTGTTAAATCAGATGACGTGTACGTAGTTAAATGTTGTTTTGACACTTTGTTAAAGTAGATCACAGTCAAACATCATCATCCTCCGACAGACGTCACCGGATGCGACCAATAATAAAAAGACATTTCATTTGCAGTATTAAGCTAAAAGGAGCTAGCTGAAGCACAGAAACTTTAAATCTCACAGTGTTTCACTGAGCTCACCTGCTGTTAGAGCCGTCCTCTGCTTAATGCGATCATGTCATGTTAATGTGACTGGGCTAGCTACGTCAACGTCAACATGCTTACAGACATGCTAATGCTAGCAAAGATGCTAGCTCTTTCTTCTTCTTCGTCTTCATCATCTTCTTCTTCGTTTTCTAATTCTTCGTCTTCTTCATCTTCTAATTTTTCGTCTTCTAATTCTTCTTCGTCTTCTAATTCTTCGTCTTCTTCTTCACCTTCTAATTTTTCGTCTTCTAATTCTTCGTTCTCTTCTTCTTCGTCTGCGGTCGAAAAGTCTTTTCTTTGCTTAGTAAGGTCCCGAATCATGGATATATTATAAGATATTACAAGTTATGTTAATACATCCATATCCCTAACTGAGTTACATGACCCGTACTTACGCGGCAGCCATGATAAGGGCTGGTCCAGTTCTCTAATTGAGAAGGAAAGGAGCTTTAATGCTTCCTTTCTTATCTCCTTTAGCATAGGAAACAGGAGTTTCCTATAGGAAAGGAAAGGAGAAATGCCCTCCCACAATTCCTTGCTCCCTGCACAGCAGCAACAGCTGTTTTAAGTTTGTGACGTGATGCCAATCCCCTCAGCGGATAATTCCGATCTCTAGCGGTGTGCCACTCGTGTTCCATCGGCACATTCCGTTTCAGGTGAAGTGACAGTGATCTGCCACTAATTCTACTCTGAGCTAAACTAGCCTGTGTTAGCCTAGCCACCGTAGCCAGTCTGACTAATCAATAACAGAAATTTACAGCCAGCCAACCAAATAATACGAGTATTAGAACAAGATCACTCATGACGTCATATAAAACTCCACTTTGCGGAACATTAACCAGGTCTATTAACGGCATCTTATTTATTAATCATCATAAATAATTTGAATGCGAGCACTGGTGTGACTGTACACAGGCAGTGTCCTCTATCTGTCAGCAGGGGGCGCTGTACTACAAATTTAGCAACGTGTTCACGTTCACGGCATTTCATAGCCACCAACTTCTACCGGCACAACTACAACTATAGATCCGGCGACATATACGATCAACGACATAAATATCTCGTTAATTCAGAAAAACAGGATTTTTACATCACACTTCCGTACTAATAATTATTCTGCTCTGTTTTTCTGAATTAACGAGATAATACAGGATTTATTTTATTGTTTTAGAGAAAAAGAAGAGGAAAAAGTCATGTTCCTTCTGAACAAGATAATTATCTCGTTAATTCAGAAAAAGTTTATTTTATTTATTTATCTTTTAGAGAAAAGTAACAACTCACTCACTAACATACTTCCTGTTTATCCAAAGCATTTTGGGGGCTGTAGTTCCAAAACCTGTGGCACAATTATCCCCAACACATGAGGAAAGAATAAAAAAATAATGAAATAAATGGCAACTTATCTTTATGCCACATAGTCTGAAGAGTGAACATGGACGTTTAACTGCAGGGACAGATGATTCTGGATGAAACCAATTAGACATACTCTGGAAAAACGTTACAGCACTTTAACTTGTCCTGTTTAATCAGTGCGGTTTCAGTCTGAATGAGAACAAGCTGCGTGAGAAGCAGCAGGAAGAAATAACAGACAGACGTTTTAAAAAAGGAATCAAAACTTCTTTATTGTTGAAAAATCAATATAGAAATAAACGTATGTAGAAAAACATCAACAGCACAGCCTCATGTTAACGTACATACAGCACTCTCCTGTGTTTTCAATTGTCCCTGGTTTATAATGATGGGGTCTATACTTTAGTACAGTCTGGGCTCCAGCTGAAGGTTAAAGGTTAAAGTTCACTGTGTTCAGGAGACTGAGCTACATGTGGAGAAATCAGAAAATGCCCTGCATCGCTTTAGATAGTGAACCCTGCCTCCATAACCCTGGAGCGTTTATAGTGTGGTACAATAGACAAGTGTAAAACACAGTTAGCATGTTAGCTCGTAGCTCCTGTCGTACCACACTTCATGGACATTTCAGTCACATACAATTCAAGGAAAATGCGTTTTGTTCATCTGGAAGAAAGAAAAGTCTTCCACCTCTGTCAGAATAATTAGTTTTATCTGAACTAACATCTGTCTGACCTTACCATGGGACTATATCCAGGACTTAGTTATCCAGATATTTCTGGTTAGTTAGTTCAACCATTTGTTACCAGTATCTGGTTCGCTAGCCAGATATTTTATGACGGTTCAAATTTTATGAACAAAAGAACCTGATGTAAAAGTTTCACATGGTTCCTTTCCAGGACCTGGATCAGGGATAGTCAGCCTGATCGCCATGGAAACAATTAGCCGTTGCTTTACCCTCATTAACTTAGCTAGCCCTACTTTAATCATGACTGGCACACCCACCAGGAAGTGGGTTCAGAGGATCTTTACTTCATGTTTGGTGAAATAAAGAAAGGGCTTCGTTCAGTATTCTTTTTGATTGATCTGCTTCAGCATGGGGAGAGAAGAAGAAGAAGAGGAAGAGGAAGAGGAGGAGCACATTATAGTACAGTAAACAAAGGCCAAGGTGAGGGAAATGCATCTGCAAAAATGTATTGAAAAAATACGTTCTCTCCATATACATATAAATACATTTCTGTTGTGCAAATTGCAAGTGTAGAAGCCTGGTGCTATACAGCTGCTTTCCTGTGTGAGGCTGCAGGCCCCCGCTGTGTCCACGTCTCACTGACCTGCGTTAGTCTGAAGCACCAAAAACAACTGTGTTTAATGATCAACATGAATCTCCAGGAGCTGCAACCATTGCACCAACAGATCAACCACCTGCAGAAATGATGGTTCAGCTTCTCAAATATCAGATTTACATGATAATAAACTCCATGTTTTTGAGTTTGGACATGAGAGAACATCACCTGACGTTTTCGTTCAATCCAGAAAATAATCTGCAGATCAATCAATAATAAAGAGAATGGTTGCAGCCCCATGTCCAACAAACAGCAGAGATTCATCAACATGTACATGTGTCACGTACATGTGAAATTACATCTTCTTCAGGGTCTTGAGTGAATGTACATGTGACATCCATGAGGCAGAATAAGAACAATAAAATCCAGCGAGTCCACCTGGGTGAGCTGGTCTCAGCCACCAGCAGCAGACAGTTCCTGTGAGTGTGGAGCAGGACGGGTGTCACACGTCTCACTCTACAGTTGAACTCTATGATGCAAATCAACAGGAAAACAACATCATCATCACACACCAAGAATCCCGGGACATGTCACCCGTGGCCCTCGTGAAGAAATGTAATCAAAGACCTTTTGATAAATAACATCTCACAAGTTATGAAAATAGTAATCCAGGGAGCCAGCTTCCCATTATCTGAACACAAAATAAAATGTCTAGCGTGAGTTTGACCCTCCTGCTCTGCAATCACTGTCGCCTTGTTGCTTGATAAATAGTAAAGACGAGGCACGTTTGCTGTTACATATTTTTGAAATGCTCTCTTGTTACAAATTCCCTGACGAGTATTGTCCTGTACATGTTTTTACAGCACTGGGTGAAGATCCTCCTCCTGCTGTCGCCGTCCCAGCCTGGGCGACCGCTCCCCCCTCGTCTGAGGACCGCTCTGGGGTGGAACCCGTTCACCATTTGCCGGGAATGGGTGTCCCACACTCGTACCATGAGACGTAGTTGACGTGGGAGTGTCCTCCTATCTGTCCGAAGTGGACGGGCTCCTGACGGACGGCTCTGTAGTAACCTGGGACAGAGACGCAGAGGTGAGACTCAGCTGCTCCGCAGTTCAAGGAAACAGCTGATGCTACGTTAGCCATGCTAGCTGTGTCTGTCCCTAACGCTGCGACCTGAACTGTGATCAGCTGACTCTGTTTACCGGGTCTGGTTGGCAGCTGGTCGGCTCTCTGCTGTCTGCCGGTTCTCCCGTCCAGGAACGAGTCCACGAACTGACAGTGGTCCTCGCCGAAGCCGGTCTGGTCTCCGATGTTGTAGAATTTACCTGAACAGGAAGTGATCAGAGGCGGATCAGTACCTGGCTAAATTCTCTCTGCACTGATTGGATGGATCCGGTGTCTCCACTCACCATTGAGAGAGTCGCTCAGGTAGATCTTGTACCTGAGTGAGTTGCACAGCTGGACACCGACGAACTTACGGTACCAGGTCCTCTTCACGTACTGTTTCCCGTGGCAGTCGGAGTACGAGTCTGTCTTAAAGGGGAACTGGGTCCAGATGGCGTCTTTCCCTGCAGGTGTGGAGAAGTGAGGACAGGTGAGGACAGGTGTGGAAAGGTGTGGACAGGTGTGGACAGGTGAGGTGTGTGACTGAAGCTCACCTGAGACGTTCTCGCTCACCCGAGGGTCGGCTGAAGAGAGAACAGACGCAGCTTTAACAACTGACAGCTAGTCACTTTAATCAGAGAGAACTTTATTCTGAAAATATTCAGGAAATAAGCAGTCATCTGACTTCTATCAAACGGTGTAAACACATCTTTCAAAATAAAAGCTCTGGACTCTGAGATGTGTGTGTGTGTGTGTGTGTGTGTGTGTGTGTGTGTGTGTGTGTGTGTCAGTACCTGACTCTGTGTTGAAGGACACCGGCTCACTGGGAGGACCTGAGCCCAGCTCGTTCTTCGGCTTCACCTTGAACTCATAACTACAACAAACACAATTCATCCACAGCATCAACAACCGGCTGCCACGGCAACAAGGTGCTCACACATACACCTTTACCACAATAAAAGCACTTCCTGTGGTTACAGTAGAATAATGCAGTCATGTGACCTGATTCTTCTTATTTTTACAGTGTTGGTACGTTTACTCGTGTAGGAGGAGTAATCTGATTACTTCCTGCCTCGTCCACTGTGACTGGTCAGTGCTTTTGGACCGAGACGTCAGTCGACCTTCCTTCACACCAAATACTTGTGACGGACAAATGGCGCCTGGCCATGATGCCATGTTTGAGCAGCTGAACGTGTGAGCGGGAAACAGCAGATGTGAACGCACGCAGGACGAGAGCTGCTCCGATGAACTGACTTCAGGTTCAGAATAAAACAGAAACCAATGAAACGACATCATCATCAAACCCGTCACCTGTGTCCCCGCTCAGACCAGAACTTTACGAGATGAATGAAGATGTTGTCATGAAAACGGAGGCCTGATGACACAGTGACTGCACTCGGACCAACGCCCCAAATTCATGTGTTCAGGTTCCAGACATGAACTCTTTAAACACGTGTCCAACAGGAAGTGCTGAGACCACAGGCTGGTCCTGGCTCCTCCCCCTCAGACCTACCTGCTCTCAGGTTTCAGGTTCTCCACAGCCGTGTGAGTCTGGTTGGTGGTCAGGATGGAAACCTGCTCGCCGTCAGGTCCTTTAGCGGTGGAGATGACTTCATACTCTGAGGAGAGGACGACAGAGGTCAGAGGTCAGAGTCATGTGACATGCATCAGTGTCTGTCCACACAGGACACACCTCCACACTGTGTTTCCTGTTTGTTCATGAGGCGACCTCAGGTCAGAGGTCGTCTGATGTCAGAGTGATGCTGAAAACAAACGAGACTGAGGAACTTGGGGGGCGTGGCCTATCGTACCTGTTGTGTCGTTGTCCGTTTTCTCCCAGTCCAGGATGATGAAGGAGGGGCATCCCTCCACTGTTACCACGGTGAGGTTGGAGGGCGCGCTCTTGGGCGGAGCCGTCACGTTGGTCTCGCTGGGTTCGTCCTCGGGGAAGTAGTTAAGGGAGGAGGTGATGGAGCATGGCTCCTCCAGCCTCTTGCCCGTTTGGTAGACGACGTGAGGCGCTGTGGGAGGAGGAGGGGGGAGGGGGGGGGAGGGGGGGGTGTTAACTCCCTGTACAGTCACAGTTACAGTTCCAGCATGGCGGACTCTGCCTCCACTTACCCACGAATCGTTTCTTTCCCATGGCGTCGACATCAGACGTGGGCTGTGACTTGAACAGGTCCGAGTCCTCCCAGGATTCCTGCCGAGGGGCTGAGGAGAGAAACTCACAGGTCATGAATGAGGTCACAGATCAGGTGGTCACACACCTGCTTTTTCATGGTTTTTATGCCTGGACAGAAACTCTGTTTGAGTCAATGTCTTTGGTCTCATGTGGCATTTATGACATCAGCACTGGGGAGGAGTCATCAGGGACCAAAGATGGTGGATCACACATGATCACATGATGCAGGTCTGGTTTAACAGACTTCATTAAAATGACCTTACCTGCTGTGGTGGGCGTGGCCGTGGTGGTCTGTCTCCGCTCCTGTTTGGAGGGCTTGGCTGTGACCAGAGGGAGTTTGGACTTCAGGACCGGCAACTTATCCGTCTTGAAGTTGTTCACCTTGTCTGAGGGAACACATGAAAACAAGAATGTGTTTGATAATCACCTGACCTCAGGGAGAGAGCAGAGCTGTGATTGGCTGGTAGGATCCACCAGGAGAACAGTCTCACCTGTCTCTCCAGGTTTCCCCACCAGGTTGGGTCTCTTGTTGATGGTTATGGACGGACGAGCCGGGGATCCTGGAACAACAACACACATCAGACGTCTGAAGCTGACGTGTGCGGGCAGAGAACTAGTGACATCACAGTCACGGGAAACAGTCAGAACAGAACAGATGTGTGTGAACCAGCGTCAGGCTGAGAGGAGCTTTTCTAGCTAGGTGCTCTCTAATCTCCTGGAACCCTCGTGTTCTCCTGAGGAACAACCTGATACCAAGCAGGTTGACCTGAAAACACCAACAATGGATTGTAATCCCACCAGCTCCACCGGGCTCAGGCCCAGAACCTGCAGCCAATTACAGCCCGCTTTCTCTCATTTAGGTCGGAGCCAAAATTCCTCACAATCAGTGACTTGACCCGGGTCCAGAACTAAATGGAATAAAGCCGAGCCAGGAAGATGAAAGATGGTGGAGGCCTGAAACATTTAGCTGGTAACGTGAAACAACACAGACACATTCCTCTCAATCAGCCCGTGTAAATCTGTGAAGGCAGAGGCCGCCTGCTTTATTCTGCAACATGGAGCCGTTAGACCTACAGCTTTACAGGAGACTGTTGTCGTGGTTACAGCAGGAGGAGGGATAAAATAAATATTGGTCTGATTTTCCCTTTTCACACACAAACAATCCTGAAACAAGAAGGAAACAGCGGTTTCCCCTCTGATGAGACCTGCTCGCTGCACGCCATGCCTTCCTGCTAGCGTGAGGCCTTCTCTAAACATGGCGTCTCTGCAGCAACATGTCTGAAGCTCACGGCGCTCACGATGCTGCAATCAAGCAAAAAGCAGAGGCTGAAGCACGTGGACCACGGACCCGCCGGTCCAGTCCATACAGCAGCTCCTTCTAACCCTAATTAGAAACAGTTTGTGTGAATTTCTGTGGCGACAAAAAGCGTAAAGCTGGGCAGAGTGAGGTTCTGACAGAGAAGCTCACCATCACAACAGCACATACTTTCCAACAGGACAAAGTATTTTCCACAGGCTCTGCTGCAGCCTTTGGCAAAGCGCCGTTTTCTTCCCTGGTCCTGCTAAAGATCCGTCTCTGGACGTCTCACAGCCAAACCATGCAGTGTTGGCGCCAGTCAGCACGCGGCACGGGCGAGACAGGCGGGATTCATGCCGTTACCAACCATAAAACTGCTCCTGGACAGTGGGACCCGAGCGACCAAACATATCCGGGCGTTCAGATGTCTTGTCCTCCAGCAGAGAGTTGTTGACTGCAGTGGGAGACACCAAGTTAACTCCAAACACTGATCTGTGACCAGCCAACAAGACCAACAACACCACGACACCAGCTGCAGGATCATCATGGTCACCTCCACCTGGTGTCACCCTCACCTTATCCAGACCTCACCTGTCTGTCTGTCTGTCTGTCTGTCTGACAGCTCGTCTGTGTTAATGAATGTAGGTGAACTCTGGAGCAGCTCGTTAGCTGTAGCTGTTTCCTTGTGTCAGCCTGTAGGAGAGACTGTGAGGACTGAACTGACAGACAGGTGACACCAGGTGATACGTCTCACCTGTTTCATATTCACACAGTGACATAAACATCACAACAGGTGAGGTCACGTCTCTAGCTGCTAACGAGCTTCAGGAGTCAGGAACATTAAAGGATTGTAGGGTTCTGGGTCTGACTAAAGGTCCACACGGGTTTAAAGACAGACCCCCCACCCCCCCACCACCCCCCCACCACCACCCACCACCACATGGACACAGTGACATAATCTGCTGCTGCTCCTGGACTTATGTAACCAAGTCAAATAATCAAGCTCCAGTTGATTATTTGAAGAAGCTGAAGACCTGCAGAAGCTGGACCAGAGACAGAGACATGTGGGACACAGAGGCAGGAGGACGGACAGACCGATGGAGGGATGAACATGAACGTATTAATACACAGGATGGATGGAGACAAAAACACCGACAGGAGCTGCGGAAGCGACTGGAGGGTTAATGAGGACACACAGACAGACAGACAGTCGTTGTTTACCCAGTCGAGGTCGGGACCATAAGGCAGGTTTGGGCGGGGAAATGCCCCGGTGCGGCTGTCCGTTTACTGTGGGGAGAGAAGTGAGCGTTATGGAGGGAAAGAGACGGAACACGAGTCTTCAGGAACGTCTCCGACACGACACCTGAGACGTCTCAGAGACGTGAGGACGGAACAGGAGGTCATGTTCGTGTGACCGCATCAGACACAGGAAATAAAGTGAGAGAAAACCCATCAGATAGATCAACTCTGCTCAACCTGAAATTCAACAGAGGTCAGAGCCAGGTTTTCAAACATTAACTGAGGAGGAAATGTGTTGTGTAACTTCTCATCAACATGAGATTTGAACCCTGACGTTCAGACAGACGGAGGTTCAGGTGTGTGATCACAGTCAGACCTCAGGTGAAGGCGGAGGATGAACTTGTGTGCTTGTTCAGCTGTGAGGTTCTTCAGCAGCCAACACTGTGACAGTCAGAAACAACAGGCTGAAGAAAACACACGAGTTCAACCAGTGAAGGCAGCAGCTTCACCTCAGTGTTCAACTCCACCAGTCACAAAGAGCTGACACCTGAGCTGCACACCACAGGTGTCAGCAAGGAACACCTGCTTTTATTTGTGCCTCCAACATACTGATTTGTTTCATTCATCATTTTGACCTTCAACTACACCTGGTGCCACAGGTAAAACTCAATACCTGTAGATCCAAGCATCTCAGATCAGGTGTAAACTCCAGCTGAGATCCAAACACAGGGAGCTGAACATCAATCTGAGGATTATTACTGTGATTATTATTCTCATTTGAATCATTAATGACTAGGTCAAACTAATTAAAACAGTCAGTTCATTCAGTCTAATGGACCCACACGGACCAGGACTGGATCTGCTCACAGGGACAAAGTTCAGAGTTCAACTTGGTTTTAAATGACTGATTTAAATAGAAACCTCATGCTTTTAATTTGAATTTCATATCTGTTCATGATCAGCTGTGCACTGACTAACATCTTCTCTCGGTCACACTTGATTACATTTGAATTAATGACAGATACTGTCCAGGAAACGTCTCTGGAAGTGATTCAAAAATGATCCTCAAATGTTCAAACTCGTATTTTAGATGCACAAAGGAGCAACTCAAGAAAATGTTATCAACATTTCCCTCCAGGCTTTTCAGGAGGCCAGGAGGACAGAGAAGACTCAGAAAGAGAAGAAGAGTAAAGAACAGGTACCAGGAGGATTTCCCCCGAGTATCCCGGAGGTCGGGGACGAGTTACTGGGTCTAGAGGAAGAGTGGGGCTGTCTGAAGCTGTTAGAGAGGGGAAAGAGGGGGTTTCTTGATGCAGGCCTCATGGATCTGGCAACCGGGGTAGCTGCTGGGTTGTAGGTCTGCAAAGGCAGTGACGGGGACAGATTTCTTTTGCTGCCTTGACCTAAAAGATCAAAAACAGTTGCAAGGCCTGTGTTACAGTCTGGTTTCCTTTATCTTTGAGTTGCCAGTGAAGCGAGCAGCAGCCCTGAGCGGTGATGTTAGTGATGGAGGTTCTGACTCTAATGGACCAGTACAGTGAATATCATTGATTATCAACACTACTGATGCAGGAGATTAACAGATGAGTTTGATGGGATCAGGATGAGTCTTTAAGCGCTCACAATCTTGGGAAACCACAGTCATTTAAGCTGCTGATGAGGTGTGATGAAACAACCATGACTGTAAGATTGTGCGCCGCATGCAGACGTCAGACGCCATGTTGGATGAAATGTGTGCAACTCCCGGAGCGAGCAGCCATTCCTGTGGACGGAGACTGAGCTGCGAGTTTAACTGGAAGCTCGAGGGAACAAGATGGTTGCAGATTAACAGCAGACAAAGACAGAGAGAGCAAGACCGGCTTTGATCGCACAGGAAGCTAGTCATGAGGTCATTGTTACCCCAGCTGTTAGCTTTGGCCCTCTCATTGGCCAGAGCTGTTCTCAGCAGCGACGATCCATCCTGTGATTTGCCGAAAGCTGTGAGGGAGAAAGAAGGTTTAGCACCACAAAGAGCCAGACATGTCGCTTTAAGAGATGGTCCACAACCTGCGGGGTTAAAGTGACCGTTAGAGGTGACCACCGCCTGAAGCTTCTTCATACCAAAACATTCGACTGTTGCAGACGACACCGTCATATTTGTGAAGGTCCAACAGGAAGACACAGACCTGTCTCACTAACACCTGGTTATTTTATCAGAGGTTGAAGGTGGAGAATTAACACCTCCAACCTTTAACCTCCGACCTCTCCAGATGTAAAACAGAAGGTAACTGACAGCAGCTGAGCAGTATCTACAGAGAAACTTCCCACCAACCGTCAACCGTTCAAGGGAAGGTTTTCAGAGCCACCATCTCTTACTCCACAATATAAAACAACAGTGAAGTCTACACATTTTATCTGTCAGCAGATTAACAGTTAACAGTGCTCATCACATCAGACAACGCTTCAGAAACAACTCTGGAGGACGGTTTGGAGATGGCAAGGCCAGAAACTTCACAACACACACAATGAAACAGGGAAGTCGGGAGGTGGAAATTACCAGCAGGGTTATGAGGCTTCTCAGGTGCGTTAGTGGGCGCCTTAGTAGTCTGCCCCTGAAGCCAGTCACCACGGGAGGAGGAGGATAATTTAGTAAGGGGGGAGGCTGTGGCGTTGGCAGAGGGGGCTTTGGTGGGTAGGTGTCGGGGGAGGGCAGGAGGAGGAGGCTCTGTCGGTCGGCTGGTGTCGTTTTTAACCGAGTTTCCTTTGTCTGGAGCGAGAGAGGAGAGAGGTACGTGATCATGGGCTCTGATGGTTTAGGTCTAGGTTCTGGTCCCATAATCTCGTACCTCGTAGAAACACAGAAAAGTCCAGAAGACATTGTTGTTGTGAAGAGACAGACACACACAGGGGACAGGAGTGTGAGGACTCTGCAGAACGACTTGTGTTGTCTCTCCCTGGAGGGAAAGTCCAACTACGTCTGCGTCTGAACTGGCTGACATGCAGACTGATCCAACACAGACAGACAGGTCGACAGACAGGTAGACAGACAGACAGACAGAGGAATGAAGGGGTGGATGATGACAGAGGAAGTGTGAGTGGATAATAAACTGGTTCATGTGTCTAGAATTCATGAGTGAAGTTTGAGTTGAACCAGGACGAGTTCAGATTCATTAACTCTAAACTTCTAAACTTAGTCTCCAAAGACTCAGAGTCTGGAAACTGGAAATTATTTGCCAACATTTAGTTGAAACTCATAAAAATGTGAGATTTTTTATGAAGAGTAAATGTTGAATGTTGAACTAAAGGAACTCGTTAAGGCTGGAGACTCTGTCAGTTACTCACTGATAAATTGAAAAGATATTTAAGATGTTCCAGACTGAACTCAGATCTGTGGCTGCTGAGAGAGAGGACAGAGGGGATGCAGAGGACAGCAGATTATTTTAGGGAGAGAAGAAGAAGAGGAAGAAGAAGACGCTGAGTGCACAGATGAAGCATCATGGCCGACACGTGCGCTGCAGGTTGGAAAAACACGAGCCGCGGCCGTAGCCCCTGTGGGCGGGGCAAAGTGAACTTACTCGTATCACCTGACGTCACCTCCACACCTCGGATCGACTTTCTAACTGGGCTCAAAGCATGCTAGCATGCAGCCAATCACAACAGCTGCACGTCCCAGACCCCGCCCCCCCTCCCAGGTGCAGCACTAGGCTCAGCCGAAGCAGGTAAAGACTGTCTGCGGATAAAAGCTGGACGATGATTAGGAGAGAAAAGAGCGTCTGTCTCGTTACCCAGTGACACACGAGGCCAGTGAGGCTGAGCAGAGCCGCGCACAGGGAATGTTTCCTGCTGGCCCTCAGGTGGCGCTGTGGGACAGAATACAACTGGTTTATAAGAGCAGAAGAAGAGGGACAACAAAGAGGTGACAGGTTGGACTGATGTGAAGTTCAACATGCTTCTTCTTCTGTGAATATTAGAGTTCATGTTTAGTTTCACAGTCAGTCGAACCCTCGTATGTTCGTATGTGAACATGTCTGCAGCCCTGAGAGGAGAGAGAGAGAGAGAGAGAGAGAGAGAGAGGGAGAGAGAGAGAGTGTGTGTGTGTGTGTGTGTGTGTGTGTGTGTGTGTGTGTGGCGAAGGCAGGAGAAGAGATAATCACCAAAGGAAGTGCGTGGAGCTCCGGAGAAACCTGGGTTTTTGAGCGGAGGAGAAAGTCGAGGCTGCGTCCGGTTGTGCAGAGCTGTGATTGGTCGACAGGTCACAGGAAGTAAAACCAGGTGACACAGTGTGAGTGTGTGCAGCAGCTTCAGGTCACATGTTCATCATCACATTTGTACTTGAGTGACTCAGTATCAGAAGGACTCTGTATGAACTCTGTCACAGTCCAGTGGGGTCAAAGGTCATTTACAGGAACAGTTGTAGTTTGGTAGATCTGCTCCATATCAGAACAAACGGTTTGTCAATCAATCAGTTAATCGATCAGTTATTGGTTGATCAAGACTTTTCTGTCTCTGTGACTGGACCTGTTTGACCTTTGACCTCCGACACCGCTGTGTGTATGTGTGTGTTATATATATATACACAGAGTGTGTGAGTGTGTGTGACCTGAAGCAGGTGGATGTGACTGAACACACCAGACTCCCTGACAGGTGACTCACCTGGACGAGGCGGGAACAGAGTGTGAGGTCCATGAGGTTTCTGGAAACAGAGACACTGACTTGAGACTCTCATACAACATGAACACATGACTCAAGCATCCAATCAGAGACTCTGAAACTGAAGGGCTGTAAAACCTGACATTTCAATAAAGTTTGCATTTTTGGATCAGTTTTGGTTCATAATTCAGCCACTGAGGCTCATGGGTAATGTAGTATGAAGATGTTAAGATTAGATAAACCTAAATAATGTTTATTATAAATCATGTGGCTCTGAAACAGGAAGTATGTTTAGTGTCTCTGAGCTGAGCGTGCAGACTAACACGACCTCGACCTTTGAAGAACACACCTGTCAGGCTGTGTGTCTGCTGGGAGCTGTGTGTCACTACACACATGTAACAGGAAGTGAGGCCACAGGAAGTGAGGCGTGTGTGAGGTTGGTTTGACATTACATTATTATTAATATTAATATTAATTATATCCCCAGTAGATGAACTAAATGTGTAGATGTTGGTTCAGAGGTGACAGACGCACAGATCAGGCTGGTTCACACTCACGGACATGCAGCAGGTCACCTACCATGGGCTTGGCGAGGGGGTTGCGCAGCTTGTACGGCTTCTGTGCATTTTTATCTGTGAAATCCAGACAAGGTGTTTGAATCAGTCCAGGGTCGACAACAGGACGTTCCAGGTCCAGGACCAGGTTTTAAACATGTTTATATACACAACACTGGTTCTAACACAATGACGTGACAGACCAGGACTAGGTTCAAAGTTAGATGAAGTATTTGACGAGCTGCACTTCATGAACTCAGCAGGTGAGAGACGATCGTCTTAATGACTTTAAAAACAAAACGTAAATGTCACGTCTAAAGAAGCAATCAACCACGTGTTCCTGAGGTTTCACTGTGTCAATCATCAGATCAGAGCTGAGATGTCTGAAGCTCTGAGCGTCAGCAGCTGTGTTGAGCATCTATGAAAGGTCATGTGATCAGACACTTCCTGATTTAAATCGGAGCGGTGTCGGTTTCTTTAGTTGTTGTTTCTAAAACGTTTTGGTTTAAGAGTCGGATCAGCTGACGGACTGTCTGTCCTGACTGATGAAGGTGAGTTACAGTAGAGGTCTGTCTTACTGCCCATGTTGGTGTTGTGGATGACCGCTTTGCTCCATGTGCCGCTGCGGTCGTCCTTGTTCGACCGGACGCCGAACTCGTAGGGCGTGTTGGGTTTCAGGTTGTCGATGACCGTGTCGCTGGTCGGGCAGGTCTGGTAAATCCACTTCCTGTTCCTCTCCCTGTAGCGGATGGTGTAAAACCTGCAGACAGAGGACAGAAGTCTTAAACAGTGTTGGGGTGGGCGGGCAGACTACTTTGTTTAGCGCCTTGCTCCTGCTCGTTCTGGGTGCCAAGGTACGACATGTGAATGACATCAAGGATCGGACGCCAGGTCTTCAGCCCGTGAGGTTTCTGTGACCTCAGCATGGAAACAGCTGCTCACATTAGGTGTTGTTCATTTTGGCGTTTGCTCCCTCCCTTCAGCTTTTAATAAGGAGCCCAGAGCAGCGAGGACGCCTGGGTCAGCGTTTCCAACGCCGCCTCCAACTCACTTGACTGGAGGAAAAACTGTGTGTCAGTGTGAGCGGAGGAGAGAGAGTCACGGTCGAGAGAACATCGCTCAACCACAGCAGCAGAGTCTCAGGATGAAGATCAACATCTGGTGTGTCGTTTCTGATCGATAATCAATTGTTGATCACACACACATCAACTTCCTGACTGTTCTCAGGTACGACAAGTGTTTTCTCATAATCACAACAAATGTGTCACATGATGAGAACGACACAGATCACATGATCGATCACATGATTATCAGTAATTGATTGACGATGACACACAGATCACAGAGTCTCACCCGTCCTCCAGACACTCGTTCATGATGTTGCCTTCGTACGGCGTCTTCAGGTAGTTTCCCCAGGACAGCAGCACGGCCGTCGGGCTGACGGAGCCGATCACCAGGTGGAGAGGCTTCTCCAGGTTCACCTTACCTGAGCACACAGGTGAGGACAGGGTGAGACCTGGTGTCCAGCAGCTGGGACCTAACAGGAAGCTGTGGGCGGGGCGTACCTGTGCAGTGTTTCTTCACGTCGTTGACTGGGATTGGCTGCACGGCCACGAGGTACTTGGGCTCTGCGTCTGAAAGCAAACGTGAATTCAGGTTCAGGATCAGACCAGGTGAGGTTCAGGACAGACACACAGACCCAGTTCACTCCTCAGAGAAACACCTGAGGAGTGAACTGGGTTTTCGACTTTGGTTTGGCTTCTGGATTAATGATTGGATAATGAAAGCTAGTAGACCACCATCCAGACTACAGGGCCACCTGTAGATCCACCTGTAGATCCACCTCCAGGTCTCAGATCTCAGGCCCTCTGCTCGTGTTCATCCACACAAACATGTGAGAAATGTGGACTCTGTTATGGAAACGTGATGAAGAAGGTGATGTCATGGTGGGTACTGCCCCCCCACCCCCCCCTTCCTGCCCCCCGCCCCCCCCAGACAGAAAGCAGACGCACACATGTGAACGATTACAGAGAGACTGAAACACAACACGACACTTTAAACATCCACATGTGAAAACACTCTCAGCTTCTTTCATAATAATCTGATTTTCATCCAAACGGGTTCTCTGCTCCGGGTCCAACGTCTGTCCCCGTCCCTCATGTCCTCCCTCTGTCCCTCATGTCCTCCCTCTGTCCCTCATGTCCTCCCTCTGTCCCCGTCCCTCATGTCCTCCCTCAGTCCCCGTCCCTCATGTCCTCCCTCTGTCCCTCATGTCCTCCCTCAGTCCCCGTCCCTCATGTCCTCCCTCTGTCCCTCATGTCCTCCCTCTGTCCCTCATGTCCTCCCTCTGTCCCCGTCCCTCATGTCCTCCCTCTGTCCCTCATGTCCTCACTCTGTCCCCGTCCCTCATGTCCTCCCTCAGTCCCCGTCCGTCATGTCCTCCCTCAGTCCCCGTCCCTCATGTCCTCCCTCTGTCCCCGTCCCTCATGTCCTCCCTCAGTCCCCGTCCCTCATGTCCTCCCTCTGTCCCTCATGTCCTCCCTCTGTCCCTCATGTCCTCACTCTGTCCCTCATGTCCTCACTCTGTCCCTCATGTCCTCTCTCTGTCCCCGTCCCTCAGGTTCTAGGTTCCAGGTTCTCTGCAGCTGCAGGTGTGACTCTTCCTGGACGTCGTGGTTCTATTTGCTTGTTCTGTGATGATTATAACCTTTGAACTCAAACACGTCTTGAATTCTTGTTCCTCTTCAACTTTCTTTTTTTTCTGGTTCTATGCAGTAGAACCGATGTTTTTGACCTTTGTTCATGTTTACAGTCAATAAAGGCCTCACTCATTCATCATCCCTGTCCTCTCTACCTGCTGCAGGTGATGAATAACGGTTAAAGTGGCAACAACAGCCTCTTTATCCCTTCACCTGGTTGAGAGTGAAACATGCTCCGCCCCCTCCTGACCTAATCCATCACCTGTCAATCACCTGTTAATAGCTGAGTGTTTTTTGTGGCTGTAAAGTTCAGAGGTTTTCTTTTCACTGTAACGTTGTTGAAGTTGTTATTTATCATTAAATCTTGTATTAAACCTGAAGCAGGAACCAGTTTAATGAAGCTGGACTCACTGCGGAGATCAGCTGTTCATTAACACTTCCTCTTTATGTCAAACAATCATAATGAATGTGAGTTAGTTTTATATGGGTGATGGGAGGGAGGCTTTTATTGTGAAGGATCGTAGAGAGTTAGAGCTGCTTCAAAAACTCAGGTGTTCACCACCATATATGGACGTATCCTGCTCTGTTTGTACTGCAGGTAAACGACCTCTTGACCATGACTCGCTGAAATGATGCTGACGTTATGATGATGTCATCGCCGGTCGTCACCCCGAGGTGTTCAGCCGCTCAGACCTGAACCTCCGTGAAGCTTCTCGTCTCTGCAGTTTCACGTTTCTGTCTCATGGCTGAAAAAACCAAAAACCAAAAACCACCGGCGGCGTGGGAATTAAAGAGTCAACATTGCGGTCGTCGTCCTCCTCCTCCTGCTGACGGATGGTCCTCCGCTCAGGCTTTTAACCAGGAGGGTAAACACCCCATCAAGTGTTTAAGAGCAGCTTTGACACCACAGCCCCGCCCCCAGCCTCTGATTGACAGGTGACCTCGGGGCAGCGATGAGAGACGAGCGAGGAAAATGGAAACGGTGATTAAATTAAAGCTCAAACTTCCTCCTGAGACGAACTGTTTATATCTGTTTGACATTTTTCTTCTGGGTTTAACAACATGAAAGACTTTTTCCCAGCAGTGCTTGAACACAGGAAGATGGGGAAGCCATGTTTGTATGAAAATAAAATATACAGCAGACATTTGGGCTGTTGGTGATCTGACACCAAAGCTCAGCCAAACTTTGACTTTTTTAACATCATTGAAAAGTAAGAAAAATCATAAAATAACCTGTGGATGTTTGAGACTTCACACTTCTGGGTGTTTGACTCAGAGTCTAAAGAACTGGAGTCTTTAAACTTCATCAGGAATCAGAAAGACGACGAGCTAACACATGCTAATCAATGCTCTCACCTTTCATCAGACTTGAAGAAGCTTTGGTGACTCGTCCACCAAACTGCAGCCGAACTTGGAGGTGTTTATTTTGCTAAAGTAAAAAAGGACACGGGAAAAAGAGACCACCACGACCTTCAGCTAAGTCCTGACACTTTTACCACAGTTAGATCTAAAGTCTCTCCACTCTCACAGATAGAAATCAGGCGTTCTTCATGTTTGATGAGATTGAAAAAAGACTAAATAAATCTTCATCGTTTGGGTAAGAGGCGAGCTACAGTGTGCAAAGACAAACAGCACTGAGATCACATGGTGGTGACCTGTCCACCAGACTGCAGCCAAGTCTTCACACTTTCAACCCAGGACACAGCGAAGTCTCTCCAGCCTGATTATGGCAGTAATCAGACTCTCACTACTAACGATAAGACCTAGAGTCAAACACCCACAAGACAAAAACAATGTGTTGCAGTCGTTTACCACAGAAATGTGTAAAGAACATGAGTCTCTGGAGAGGGAGGTGTTGAAGGACGACTTTCAGCAGGTTTTCTATGAACCCCCCCCCCCCAGTGGCCAATGACACGCTCCCTTAAACACATCACACCGTCACGACTTTCAGCGTTTCCGCGTCATGACGGGATAAAAATTCTTGGCCGAGCTTCAAAAACAGGATCAGAACCACCTGCTGCTGAGAGACTCGTCTCATGTTCTGGTTTTCCCCAAAACTGTTTCTGCAGAAACTCACTGTTTCCCACGGGTACCGAGGTTTAGACGTGGGGGGTGGAGGGTCTCACACACAGAAACAAAAACCTTCAGTCCCACAGGAGAGAATCTTTTTATATGTGTGAACCAGCAGAAGTATGGAAGCCCAGACAGGACAACATAAAGATGACTGATCCAAACTTGTTTCAACAATGAATCAGAACTGAAATGATAATCAATATATTATATTTGTTTCCATGGAGACCCGTCCCTGCCCATCTTACCCATCTCGGTCTCGTAGGGCTGTCCGTTCTCCGGGAGCTGGATGAACTGTTTGGAGAACATGCTGCTGCCGTATCCCAGGATGTAACCCTCCAGCTTCACGTCGGGACTCGGACGCACGAACTTCATGATGATGGTGTCGCCGGTGGCGTTGATCCGGACCTTCATGTTCTGACGACGGACTGAGGAGGAGGAGGGTAAACAAACATTTATTATGCACCTGAAGTATCAAACATCACACTGAACATGGGCAGGTTACTTCCTTTTGCCTTCACAATAAAACATCCCTGTGAAAAGTGTTGCTTTTTAACGCAGAACAAAACCTGCAGCGAGAGAGAAAGTTCAAATTATGAGATGCTACAGAAAAAGAATGAAATACTGAAAAGTAAAAATTTACAGTTTTAAGATTTAATTATAAAATTCTATGGAAAATTCAGTAGCTTTAAAATACAGATTAAAATTAGACTGAAAGAATTTGGAAATTTTAAGTCAAATTTGGGGGTTGAAAAAACATTGTCTCAGTTTCTCATTATTTTATTTAAAATATGAACATTTTGATTTTAAAGTTCATAAATGTCATTAAATTATTTTCATTATATTTTATCTAATTTCTTTTCCTGACAAAAATCTGCTTCTAGCCTGAAACCACTTCACCAATAATATACTATTATTCATATATACTCTATATATAAATTCAATTAGGTTTAATTCAGTTTTCCAAACACGTGAATGTAAAACTCCAGTTATCGAATGTCAGGTTTTTACTTCCTGCTTCATGTCACCAGTTACATGTTGGACTTTCACCACAGAGGTTGAGTGAGGTTGTTTCCATCAGAGAGGATCTGGAAATCATTCCCTGAATCCTCCACACGTTGTTGTGATTTCAGAGTTTTTCTTTGCTGTTGTTATTCCTGCCGTAGTGCCAGTGAGCTCTGGTTCTCATAATTAAGTCGCTCCGGTCGCATTAGAACAAATTGTGGATAATTACAAGAGAAACACTTTAACAAACGAGACCAATCAGCTGCCGAGGGAACGGACGAAGGAACAGGAGGTTTGTTTGATTTGAGTCACTGGATCCTGGACGTGTTGTAACATCTCTCTTCCTGTTGGAGTCACAGATGTTTGTTTTGGCTCCAGAGGCTTAAAGACGGAGCTGAGGTCACATCAAGACTCCTGCTCAAACACACCTGTACTGTTAGTGCTGCTGCAAGAATACTGCTGCTACTACTGCTGCAAGAAATACTGCTACTGCTGCTGCAAGAATACTGCTGCTACTACTGCTGCAAGAAATACTGCTACTGCTGCTGCAAGAATACTGCTGCTACTACTGCTGCAAGAAATACTGCTACTGCTGCTGCAAGAATACTACTGCTACTACTGCTGCAAGAAATACTGCTGCTACTATTGCTGCAAGAAATACTGCTGCTAATACTGTGACTCCAGGGAGCAGGCGCCACTACAGAGCTTCAGGAACGACTCTACTGTTTCTCTACTGTTCTCTGTTGTTTCTCTACTGTTTGCAGTTTCTTATTCTCTAGTTAAACTGTGATTCATATCTGTTTTGTCGTCGACACATCTGAAGCATCATTTATGTATTAATGATGATGTTTTGTGCAGGTTTTAATGTTTAGTGTTTTAGTGCCGTTAACAGGGTCGTCAGACATCTGTTCCTGATCCTGTGTGTGAACATGAAGCTTCCTGAAGAGATCCTCTGGTTGATTATCAGCTGTTTCTCCTTCAGTCTGAAGGTACAGTCTGTTCTGAAGAGCCACGCTCTGATTTCATTTCATGCTCTCATAACTCCTGAGATGGATATCTCATGTAGAAACCAGACTCCATACCTTTGTTTTGAATGTTTTTATGATTCCCCTCGTCGCCTCTGGTCAAACAGTTAATGAACATGTTGGGCGTCCAGCAGCAGATTGACCTGACCTCTGATGCTCTGGGGTTCATACCCAACGTCACGGTCCACTTTTAAAACTTTAACAAGTACAGAATGTTTCAGTCCCACAGGGTTTTTCAGGAACTATAAACTTTTTTTATTTTTCTAAGACTCAGAGGAGAAAAGCTGGACAGCCAAAGACGAGGAGGACTCAGCTCCAGGAGAAATCACGCTGCAGAACCTCGTCCTGTTCCAGGTTTCCTTCAGTGTCACAGTGATCCAGTTCATCATGATACACTGCAGACAGGAGCTGCTCACAAACTCTCAATGAAGAGAACACAGACTGGAATAAAAATGTCTGAACACATGAAAGTGACTCAGCAGAACATCAACATGGAGCTGCCTGTTTATCAGACTGTGTCCCATCATTTAACAACCTCCACTCAAACACGATGAAGCTGTTAAAGTTCATCTGCAGTTCATTCTCTGTCACATCTGAGACTGAAGCTGATTTTTACACTTCATGTTCCTCCAAACCATGTGAGGCTCCTTCATGTGGTTCATGAGCTTTTCTTTTGTTTTTTAACAGCACAAACGTCCGATCTGGTTCCTGAACCACTGGAAACTCGTGGGAAAGTCTCTCGTCATGAGAAGCTTATTAACTGCAGTCAAATCAGCTCCTGATGTTTTTGATCTTTGTCTTTTTAAAGCTCGACTGTTTGCTCTGGTTTTGGCCAAAGAAACCTTGGATCCTGAAACCGAAAACTTAATTAAAATTTAACTTAATTAGCTCTTATCACATCTATCTTAATGGATAAGGATTGAAGATCTCAGGCCACTGATCTGAGTTATTATGGGATGTGTGTCTGATTGAATCATCATCACAGTGTGGAGACATTTCAACTTCTCACCGAGTCCCACTGTGGACTCAGACTTCCTGCAGGTGAACACAATCACATACAATTATTAACTGACAAAACAATCAGCAGTTGTCAGTGGTGAGCAGCTGCTCTTGTGCTTTCAGTCACATCCTATGAGCTTCATCAGCAGAGAGCTGTAAATTTCTTAAGGACGTGTTCTCCATGTTGGATTAAAGGTTTATTATTATAAGTGTTTTAATTATATATTAATCTGGATATTATAAAGTATATCTGTATACTATTAAGATATTATTGTCATGAGACAGATGATTTTTAATCTTGTCAGAACACGTCAAGTTTGAGATGATACGAAGAAGAAATCAGTGGTTAAACTGATGAACTTTCTGCGACGCCTCAGGCCTCTGCACAGAGAAACAATCAGCTCTAATTAAAGGCATTAAAGCCAACAGAGCTGTGAGGACCCACCCCCATCACCGCACCAGTGTTGGTTTTACTGTGTGTGTGTGTGTGTGTGTGTGTTGTGCTGTGTGGGCGGTGGGGGGGGGGCGGGGGGGGAGGGGGGGGGGCATGTTGGAACATGTGGAATCATGCAGCTCATTCTTGGCAGCGGCGCTCGGCCTGTCCAAGTCTTTCCAGCAGCAGCTGATTGAGTGGAGGGATAAACCCCGACATGAAAGACATCAACTCCCCCGAAAAAAACCTCCTGTTTGACGGAGAGGAACGTCCTCCCTGCTAACTGTGTGTCTGAGGCCGACAGCTGCAGCACGCCTCAGAGGAACAACAGAGGAACACGGATCTAATGACGCTCGTTTGTCTTCAAACTTGCTGTAAAAAGAAATACTGCTGCAGCTACAGAGTTACAGCAAGTAAAGAAAGAATTAAAACCAGCCACTAAAACAACAGACACAAAGAACCTCAAAGAAACACAGGAAGTAACAGAAACTGCCCCATGAAGAAGAACCACAAGTAAAGAACGAGAATCTAAAGTAACCAGAAGAAACAAAGTACAAATACCACCATGTACTGTCAACTGCACAACTAACTACAACTAACTACCACTAACTACCAACTAACTACAACTAACTACCACTAACAACCACTGACTACCACTAACTACCAACTAACTACAACTAACAACCACTAACTACCACTAACTACCAACTAACTACAACTAACTACCACTAACAACCACTGACTACCACTAACTACCAACTAACTACAACTAACAACCACTAACTACCACTAACTACCAACTAACTACTACTAACTACCACTGTAAGTGAACAACAAAGTGTCAAACCACCAACAAATGACAAAAAAAGAAAAAAAGAAACTTCTCCACAAAAACATAAAACTACAACAAAGAACCACAAAGTTTCATCAAACTGCAAAGTGTCGACAGAACAAACACAACTAATATAAAAAGAACCGGAAGAACCACAGAACGTATCCGCGAGCGAAACATGAGTTTCTAACTAAAGTACCACAGATTTAACTGCAAAGAACCGAACTAAAGACCAGCAACAACACGAGTCGAGTGAGAACCACGAGAACACTGTGTTCTACAGAGAACCACAGTAAGTACTCAACAAGGCGGTGAGTGAGGCTGTGCTCTGTATTATATGATAATATATTATAATGAGTGACGAGCTGTTTGAGAGAGTTGGAGGTTTCCCTCCTTTTAAGGACAGAGAGACTGTGTCTGTAAGCAGTCTCATTACCTCCAACTGTAAAACACTGTGATGGAAACTAAACTCTCTCCCTGACGCAGCACAGGCCCTTTCATTTCACCACTAATGAGCTGCTGCTGCTGGTTTTACTGGTTTCACTGGGGTTTTATCGTTCGGAGGGAAAGAAAACACTGGGGGGGGGGGCACTGACAACAAGTCCAAGAGCTCGTTTAGCTCCAACTACTCCGAATGTCAGTTAATTATCAAAAGTTAAGAGGCGTTTAAGTACCTACTCTACAGTTAGACTTTCAAAGACTCTACAGTTACTCTTCACGTCACTTTGTTAACAAAGGGGAGGGGCTCGTTTAGCGCCACCTACAGATCAACACAGACATGCTCTATTGATGCGTTCAGTGGCTTCAATGTTTCCTGTGTTGGAGAAGAAATGTCAAAATAAAAGAGAGTCGTTCTGGAAGTTAATGAATAAAGTGTTTTGGAGCCCCCGAGAGGTCAAGTCAGACCACTGATTTCTCTGTAGCGCCACCTTCAGGACAAACTGCTGCACATGAGAGATAGGTTCCAAGACCATAAAGCTCTGTGTTCACACATGTATGTGTCTAACACAGGTGACAGCTGTTTGTGCAGCTGGGCAGTGTGATTACATGGGGGTACGTCTGCTCTGTCAGTGGGACCATGGACAGATGACAGACAGTGAACGCCTCATTTTTCACTAAACTGGACGAGTATGGAAGTTCAACAGAGACAGAAACACAGAATAACAGTCACTCGAGTCATTTTATTCCTCTAACTCTGCACAAACACAGGTGATTTTAATCTCAGTCATCAGGAGCGTAAACACCTGTGCAGGTGTGCAGAGGCTCTAACAGTCACCTCATTAAATATGAGGTGTTATTAATTAAACTAAGAAACAGTAAAGTCAGTAGTTTTTAACTGCAGGACTTTTACTTGTAGCTGCTGACTGACTTTGACTGAATCATCTGAAGACATGAACGATGTGGTTGTGGTTCTCAAACGTGGGTTGTGAGGTCGTCATGTGGTCGTCATGTGGTCGTCACGTACAGTCAGAGTTACCTGACCTGAGGCTGAAGTAACGTGTTTTCATTGAACTTGTCAAACTGTGAGAAGTCCAACATCTGGATGTGGGTGTGTCATTAAAGACAATGTGACAAAACAGATGCAGGAAACTAAAACCTCACACAGAGGAACAAAGACTCAGTTGTTCTAATTAGTTTTATTCTTCTACCACATCGTTACAGTTTTGCTCACTCAGTGTTTTTGTCAGTGCTAAACTTCCATATAAAGAAACAAACAGAAAAATCAAGAGTGACAATTCTCTCTCTCTCTGTTGTTCTTGGCTGTCTCTCGCCCGGTGAGGTAATCCTCTCCGACCACAGTGTCACTCTGACACTTCCCTCTGAAGACGGGGATTTTATCATCTTACATAACTTTACACGCTCAAAGAGGCACAACAATCACAGGTCAGATCATGAATTAGCCCCGCCCCCACCACACACACCCGCCTGCAACACCTGAGCGACGTGTGCGGGATCCAGAGAACGACGCCAAACATCAAATCCACCTCAACATGCATCAAACATAAACTCCAGTTTCAGCACAAAGAAAAACAGCAGAGAGCTGAGTCAGCAAAAACCAGCTCCGTCCCGACACGTACGGGAGATTCAGAGCGCCAAAGACCTCATTTCATCATCACTCTCAGGAGATGTGATCATATATATAACATGTATGCATATGTCAATCAAACTTTATTGACACAGGGCTTTAAACAGGTTCACCACCTGGAAATATTGATTTCAGTTTTAAAGTCACATTTACAGTCAGTCTTTGCACCTCACTCACATCTGCAACATCTGCTTCACTTCCACCATCTTACACTGTTCCTCCACTTTTTTATTTCCACCTTTTCACCTGCTGATTTTTTGCACTTTTATTGTTGATTTATTTTCATCTTTGCTTCATTGCAAACTGTCTGTCTCACAGATTCCTGCTGGTGTCTGCACATGCACCATGTTTCTGCACCAGTCTTATTTAAATCCTGTCTTCCTTCTTTTTTCTGTCTTAATGTTTCACCTCGACTTCAGTGTGTGTGTTCATGCAGTGTGCAGCACTTGCCTCTGATCCTCTGTGCAGAGATGCCGTTGAGTAGAATCGTCCCTCCGAGCAGCAGGAGGACGACTCGGAGGATGAGAGCGACGCCCACCATGACCTCTCAAAGCTTCGGCTTGCAGGAGATGAGGATGAAGAAGATGAAGGTGATGTGAAAAGGATGAGGCGCGACCAGGAGCTGGACAACTTCACTAAGGTCGGTCGGTCGGTCTTAGGACTTGTTCAGCAGTCGGACGTCCTCGCTGTGGAGAGTTGGACCACCAAAACACCAGCATCTATAGCCTCAGCAGGTGGGCGGGGCCTGGATGACATCACCAACCCCCGTACAGCCAACCAAACCCTATAGAGTGCTCTCATACTGTACACTCCCTCCTCTCAGCCCTCCCTTCTTTTCTCTCTGGACCTCAAACATGATTTTCTCTCCCTCCCTGCTTTTTTCATCACGTACCTCTCCCCCTCCCCCTCCCCTCCCGCCTCCCCTTCTCCCTCCCCCCTGCCTCCTTCACTCTCCCTCTTCTTAATGTGTTGTTTTCCAGTCGAGCTTTGACACTTGATGATTCAGTCACACAGCGGGTTGAGCAGAGCTGTGGGGAAACAACAACAAAACAAAAGTGTGATCAGAGAGAAGCACCAACATGTTCTGAGGAAAATCTCTCAACGTCTTTATATTCACACATTCACATCTTACTGTTTTTATAGTTTCACTTCACCTGAGAAAGTCATAATGTTTCTGCTCCAGTCCCTGAAGGCTGCAGGCGTTCCCTCTGTTTCATTCTGGCTTCACTGCACATCCATGTTGTTACTGTGCTGTTACTGTGTTGTTAGTGTGTTTGTTAGTGTGTTGTTACTGTGTTGTTACTGTGTTGTTAGTGTGTGTTGTTACTGTGTGTTGTTAGTGTGTGTTGTTACTGTTTTGTTGGTGTTTGTTAGTGTTGTTAGTGTGTGTACTGTGTGTTGTTAGTGTGTGTTGTTACTGGTGTGTTTTTAGTGTGTTGTTACTGTGTTTGTTAGTGGTGTTGTTAGTGTGTGTTGTTAGTGTGTTGTTACTGTGTGTTAGTGTGTGTTGGTAGTGTGTGTTGTTAGTGTGTGTTACTGTGTGTGTTAGTGTGTTGTATGTGTTGTTAGTTGTGTTACTGTGTGTTGTTAGTGTGTGTTGTTACTGTGTGTTGTTAGTGTGTTGTTACTGGTGTAATAGTGAGAGTTTGTGTTGTTGAAGGACGAGCAGCAGCTGCAGGTCGAATATGACGAGGAGCTGAAGTCTGGACTTACAGGAACCCAAATCAGCTGTGGACGTTCTCAACAAATGATTGTAATGCCTGTCTGTCACACACACACACACTCACACTGCTGCTGGGTAATCACCGTGTTGGTCGCAGTGTTTGGGTCATTGAGGTTTTTCCACATGTTTCAAAAAATTCTCATGAAATCAGAGCGCGTCCTCAGTGGCCCCCCACCACTGCTGGACCAGAGCATGATGGGAAGAATGAAACACACAAACTTCTCTCTCACACAAACACACACACAACACACACACACACACACACGCACGCACGCCACACACAAACCCTCTCGCATCACAACAACATCCGCCTGCTTCACACGTGCATGCTGGGAACAGCCCCAGAGCCAGAACTGCTGACATGTTTTCTCCGAGCTGGAGAGTGATGGGAGGAGGGATGATGATGATGATGATGAAAGGAGAAGGAGGAGGAAACCCAAACACAGGCCCTGGCTCAGGTCTGTGGGCGCAGTCAGTCCAACACGTGCCGTCACATGCACACAGGATGGAGGAAGAAGCCACGCGCCAAACAGCAGCTGACGCAGATGAAGAAAAGCTAAAAACAGAACGCGACGACAGACGAGGTAAGAACCACGAAGGTGTGAAAATACTTCCCATCAGCCACCTGTGATTCATGGTAACGACCGTATCTGTGGATGATTCGCTTGTGAACGTATCGAACTCAACTCAGCAAGCTCATTCCTTCCCATTGACTTACTGTGTCTGTTCTCTGCCATCTCCATATTATATCAATGATCACATTTCTAATCAATACATTTCAATTCAATGCATTTTCTGTCCCTGCTTCCAGTCAGTGTTCATTCATTCACCTCATTCTACCTTCATGACTGACTCATTAACCTCAGCCTGTCACTATCAGCTGGCATGAATGTCGCCTCATTGTGAGTCTAAGGGTCAATGGTCAATATATTCAGGATTTCATCTTGAGCTGAGACAGTATCAAGATGTCGTCACTGGTGTCACACATGTTTTCTACCAGTTTAACCAGTTAACCACGGCGGCCTAGGGGAGGAGCCACTGGTTGGAACGACGTCTCTCTGACTGACTTCCGGTCCGACCGTATGCAGCCAATGAGACCGCAGTTTCCTGATCACATACGTGAACAGTGGCTTCAGGTCTTCATGCTGTTTCTTTGAAGTGTGACGGCTACAGCAGTAAAGAGTCTGACAGCTGCAGACAACAGGCTTACAACACGCTGCTGGCCAAAGTCAACACCTCACTCCTCCTCCCTCTCTTTCTTCTCCTCCTCCTCCTCACGTCTGCGTTCATAAGACTTGTTTTTTGGCGCGAGCAGCCGAGCGCTCCCACGCCTCGTCCCGTAAAACTTAAACGCTCCCACATCAAATGGCGCAGAGCTGGACGGGCCAGGCTAATTAAGGACGCTGTTATTACAAACATGCTCGCTTGTCGAGGCACAACTCCCACTGCACTCCGCTAATTAGGCTAACGAGGCTAACACCGCCCATTAGGCTAACAAGTAAATGTTATCCTACGTCAAACCAGAAAAACATGTCAATTTTACAAATTAAAACTAAAGGTTCATCTTTCAGGTCTGATTCTCTTAGTTTGTTTAAATCAAGATGTTCAGAACAATCAGGACTGTTGTGTTGATGTGAACGCTGCTTCCAAGTGGGAGGCTAGTAACCATGGTAACTACAATGTGGCCACGAAAGTCGCACTGCAACGTGGCTAATACGTTAGGCTTCCAGATTCACTGGATCCAGTGACAATAGCTCTTTAGAAGTCATAAAGAATAATGGTTTGTTTTCCTGTCGAGAGCGCCACATGTGTCCATTGGTAAAGTATGACACAGAAATTAAAACTGATGCTATTTTTAAGTTTCTCAAAAGAAAACAAAAAGTGAAGATGTATGGATACATGGATCTGATTATTATTATGTTAACACCCAAAAACAAGGTAAATTGTTTCCTGAACTCGTGCAAC
Organism: Seriola dumerili; assembly: GCF_002260705.1. NCBI lineage: Eukaryota > Metazoa > Chordata > Actinopteri > Carangiformes > Carangidae > Seriola > Seriola dumerili. The sequence continues at coordinate 705,514 of NW_019174768.1, read as the reverse complement.
CAAAGTAAGAAAAAAAGAGACACTCCGAGACATGTAATAAAATGGTGACGTTTCGATCTGAGAGGATCTTGCGTCAGGTTGATGAATCCAGCTTGACGTTCACGTAACAAGTTTCAGAAAAGGAAGCTGCGTTTGGAGAGCGATGAATCCGTCCTGGAGGAGGAATCAGGTCTGTGGGAAATGTCTGTAAACATCTGGGACATCCTCCTTTGCAGCAACGTAAACATTCATAGAGTTTCTACTTCCTCCAGCCCCCCACATCGAGACCCCCGCAGCTTTAGCAGCCAGTAAAAGCAGATAAGCAGCAGTTCGTGTAGATTTATGTTGCTGCTCAGGTTCTTACCGTCCTGCTGCGCATGGTTACTGGAAGCTTCCACAAAATCTGATCCCAGGAACGCCTTGAGAGGCGATACTGCCATCAGCCAATCAGAACAGTGTGGCGGTTACTTCTGTCAGCAGTACAGTGTGATGGTTGTTAGGCGGGACAGGCCGAGGCCCTGAAGAGGAGAGAGGAAAAGAGAGATTAACACCATGTTCTCAAGTGGTTTAGAGACACATGAACAGACAGAAGACTTAAATAAAATAAACACTTGTAATATAACTGAAATAAACAGGCAGGATTTTATTATGAATACTCTGTCAGTCTATAGTGACATTTTTTACAGTGTATCTCAGCTGATAGGCCCAGCTGTTCCCGGGAACAGGAGCTCTTAAACCAATCAAACGTCTCTCTTGCCAACGCGCGGCATTGATCCGGCGTGCCAGAGCCACGCGGCAACTGCATCACACAGGGGTGATGAGCGCTGAAGCCAGAGCAGGAAGAAACCCAGCGCGCTTATATAACCTCCTTCATCTGCTGCTCTTTTTCTTTAAGGGAAACTGTCTC
>NW_019174768.1:636721-704603 GCF_002260705.1 Seriola dumerili | reverse complement strand
GTGTTGTTACTGTGTTGTTACTGTGTGTTGTTACTGTGTTGTTACTGTGTTGTTACTGTGTTGTTAGTGTGTTAGTGTGTTAGTGTGTGTTGTTACTGTGTGTTGTTACTGTGTGTTGTTACTGTGTGTTGTTACTGTGTTGTTACTGTGTGTTGTTACTGTGTGTTGTTACTGTGTGTTGTTACTGTGTTGTTAGTGTGTGTTGTTACTGTGTTGTTACTGTGTTGTTAGTGTGTTACTGTGTTGTTACTGTGTGTTGTTAGTGTATATTGTTAGTGTGTTGTTACTGTGTTGTTAGTGTGTGTTGTTAGTGTGTGTTGTTAGTGTGTTGTTACTGTGTTGTTAGTGTGTTGTTACTGTGTTGTTAGTGTGTGTTGTTACTGTGTGTTGTTAGTGTGTGTTGTTACTGTGTGTTGTTAGTGTGTTGTTACTGTGTTGTTAGTGTGTGTTGTTAGTGTGTGTTGTTAGTGTGTTGTTACTGTGTTGTTAGTGTGTTGTTACTGTGTTGTTAGTGTGTGTTGTTACTGTGTGTTGTTAGTGTGTGTTGTTACTGTGTGTTGTTAGTGTGTTGTTACTGTGTTGTTAGTGTGTGTTGTTAGTGTGTGTTGTTAGTGTGTTGTTACTGTGTTGTTAGTGTGTTGTTACTGTGTTGTTAGTGTGTGTTGTTACTGTGTGTTGTTAGTGTGTGGTTACTGTGTTGTTAGTGTGTGTTGTTAGTGTGTGTTGTTAGTGTGTTGTTACTGTGTTGTTAGTGTGTGTTGTTAGTGTGTGTTGTTAGTGTGTTGTTACTGTGTTGTTAGTGTGTTGTTACTGTGTTGTTAGTGTGTGTTGTTACTGTGTGTTGTTAGTGTGTGTTGTTACTGTGTGTTGTTAGTGTGTTGTTACTGTGTTGTTAGTGTGTGTTGTTAGTGTGTGTTGTTAGTGTGTTGTTACTGTGTTGTTAGTGTGTGTTGTTAGTGTGTGTTGTTAGTGTGTTGTTACTGTGTTGTTAGTGTGTTGTTACTGTGTTGTTAGTGTGTTGTTACTGTGTTGTTAGTGTGTGTTGTTACTGTGTAATAGTGAGAGTTTGTGTTGTTGAAGGACGAGCAGCAGCTGCAGGTCGAATATGACGAGGAGCTGAAGTCTGGACTTACAGGAACCCAAATCAGCTGTGGACGTTCTCAACAAATGATTGTAATGCCTGTCTGTCAGCACACACACACACTCACACTGCTGCTGGGTAATCACCGTGTTGGTCGCAGTGTTTGGGTCATTGAGGTTTTTCCACATGTTTCCAAAAAATCTCATGAAATCAGAGCGTCCTCAGTGGCCCCCACCACTGCTGGACCAGAGCATGATGGGAAGAATGAAACACCACAACATCTCTCTCACACAAACACACACACACACACACACACACACACACGCACGCACGCACACACAAACCCCTCTCGCATCACAACACATCCGCCTGCTTCACACGTGCATGCTGGGAACAGCCCCAGAGCCAGAACTGCTGACATGTTTTCTCCGAGCTGGAGAGTGAGTGGAGGAGGGATGATGATGATGATGATGAAGAGGAGAAGGAGGAGGAAACCCAAACACAGGCCCTGGACTCAGGTCTGTGGGCGCAGTCAGTCCAACACGTGCCGTCACATGCGACAGGATGGAGGGAAGAAGCCACGCTGCCAAACAGCAGCTGACGCAGATGAAGAAAAGCTAAAAACAGAACGCGACGACAGACGAGGTAAAACCACGAAGGTGTGAAAATACTTCCCATCAGCCACCTGTGATTCATGGTAACGACCGTATCTGTGGATGATTCGCTTGTGAACGTATCGAACTCCAACTCAGCAGCTCATTCCTTCCCATTGACTTACTGTGTCCTGTTCTCTGCCATCTCCATATTATATCAAATGATCACATTTCTAATCAATACATTTCTAATCAATGCATTTTCTGTCCCTGCTTCCAGTCAGTGTTCATCTCATTCACCTCCATTCTACCTTCATGACTGACTCATTAACCTCAGCCTGTCACTATCAGCTGCATGATGTCACCTCATTGTGAGGTCTAAGGGTCAATGGTCAATATATTCAGGATTTCATCTTGAGCTGAGACAGTATCAGATGTCGTCACTGGTGTCACACATGTTTCTACCAGTTTAACCAGTTAACCACGGCGGCCTAGGGGAGGAGCCACTGGTTGGAACGACGTCTCCTGACTGACTTCCGGGTCCGACCGTATGCAGCCAATGAGACCGCAGTTTCCTGATCACATGACGTGAACAGTGGCTCAGGTCTTCATGCTGTTTCTTTGAAGTGTGACGGCTGCAGCAGTAAAGAGTCTGACAGCTGCAGACAACAGGCTTCAACACGCTGCTGGCCAAAGTCAACACCTCACTCCTCCTCCCTCTCTTTCTTCTCCTCCTCCTCCTCACGTCTGCGTTCATAAAGCTTGTTTTTTGGCGGCGAGCAGCCGAGCGGCTCCACGCCTCGTCCCGTAAAACTTAAACGCTCCCACATCAAATGGCGCCGAGGCTGGACGGGCCAGGCTAATTAAGGACGCTGTTATTACAAACATGCTCGCTTGTCGAGGCACAACTCCCACTGCACTCCGCTAATTAGGCTAACGAGGCTAACACCGCCCATTAGGCTAACAAGTAACTGTTATCCTACGTCAAACCAGAAAACATGTCAATTTACAAATTAAAACTAAAGGTTCATCTTTCAGGTCTGATTCTCTTAGTTTGTTTAATCAAGATGTTTCAGAACAATCAGACTGTGTGTTGATGTGAACGCTGCTTCCAAGTGGGAGGCTAGTAACCATGGTAACTACAATGTGGCACAAAAGGTCGCACTGCAACGTGGCTAATACGTTAGCTTCCAGATTCACTGGATCCAGTGACAATAGCTCTTTTGTAGAAGTCATAAAGGAATAAATGGTTTGTTTTCTGTGCAGACGGCGCCACCATGTGGTCATTGGTAAAGTATGACACAGAATTAAAACTGATGCTATTTTTAAGTTTTCTCAAAAGAAAACAAAAAGATGAAGATGTTGGAACATGGATCTGAATTATTGATGTTAACACCAAAAACAAGGTAAATGTTCCTGAACTCGTGCAACCAAAGTAAGAAAAAAAGAGACACTCCGAGACATGTAATAAAATGGTGACGTTTCGATCTGAGAGGATCTTCGTCAGGTGATGAATCCAGTCTGACGTCACGTTAACAACGTTTCAGAAAAGGAAGCTGCGTTTGGAGGACGATGAATCCGTCCCTGGAGGAGGATCAGGTCTGTGGGGAAATGTCTGTAAACATCTGGGACATCCTCCTTTGACAGCAACGTAAACATCATAGAGTTTCTACTTCCTCCAGCCCCCCCACATCGAGACCCCCCCCCAGCTTTAGCAGCCAGTAAGAAAGCAGATAAGCAGCAGTTCGTGTAGATTTATGTTGCTGCTCAGGTCTTACCGTCCTGCTGCCATGGTTACTGAAGCCTTCCACAAAATCTGATCCCAGGACGCCTTGAGAGGCGATCTGCACTCAGCCAATCAGAACAGTGGGCGGTTACTTCTGTCCAGCAGTACAGTGTGATGGTGTGTAGGCGGGACAGGCCGAGGCCCTGAGAGGAGAGAGGGAAAAGAGAGATTAACACTGTTCCTCAAGTGGTTTAGAGACACATGAACAGACAGAAGACTTCAAATAAAATAAACACTTGTATATAACTGAAATTAAACAGGCAGGATTTTATTATGAAAACTCTGTCAGTCTATAGTGACATTTTTTACAGTGTATCCTCAGCTGATAGGCCCAGCTGTTCCCGGGAACAGGGAGCTCTTAAACCAATCAAACGTCTCTCCTTGCCAAAGCGCCGGCATTGATCCGGCGTGCCAGAGCCCACGCGGCACCTGCATCACATCAGGGTGATGAGCGCTGAAGCCAGAGCAGGAGAAAACCCAGCGCCGCTTATATAACCTCCTTCATCCTGCTGCTCTTTTTCTTTAAGGGGAAACTGCTCCTGCTGTACAATACTGCCTTTGTCTGCCCTCGGGCCTGGGCAGCAGCTTCAACACAAACAAGCACAGAGACCTTTAAACACAAGGAGAAGCCCACAACTCAAACTGCTGCTCTCCTTCATCAGGACTCATTATGCATTTTAAATGTAAGAGGGGCTTTTAAGGGATTTCTCATTGTTTGAATCATGGAGGCAACAATAATTAAGGGACTTAACTGTGCAGTTTACAGGGTTATTAACGTGAAAAGAGCCATTAAATTGATGCCTTTAATGACCCCTGACTGATTAGCTTCATCTGGACTCAATTTCACAGTTAATGAACTTTTTTTGTCTTTTTCACATGCTGCATTTTCGTAAAGAAAAATAAACAATATCTTAGCAGCTGTCAACAAAACCAGATGATGAATGATCGGTGACTACCTTGTTAGCTAAATGCTAGCTGTTCAGTAGCTACACGTGTTATCAGTTTCCTCCTACATGCATCTTAATGCTGGTGAACATTGATTAGTTACAAACAGCAACTGTTAGCAGCTATCCAGCTAGCTACAAACGAGGACATTCTGAAGAAGACATTTTGAAGAGGACATTTTGAAGAAGACATTTTGAAGAGGACATTTTGAAGAAGACATTCTTGCCCTGCTGACAGCTACATCAGATCCAGCCTTTGACCTTTCAGTCTCGTCTCCACCTGCTCCTCTTGAGGTGCAAAGACCAGTTTCATTTCACTCCATGACTAAACTGTCAGGAAGTATCACCTTCCTGCCAGTCACTGTTGGAGGACGCTCCACAACCCCCCCTCCCCTCGGCCAGCTCTCAGGTGGCTGCTGGGTAATGAGGTAATTACCAGAGTGATTGTTTGGTATTTCTTTCCGAACACCTTGAACGAATTCCCAGAGACTCGTGTGGAGTCTGCAGGAGTCTGAGCCAAAGAGTGTGCAGAGCCTCAGATTCCTGTCGGGGGGGGGGGGCAGAAAGAGGAAAGTTTAAAAACACAAAGAGGTCTTTAGTCCTCGACTGTGCAACGTTCAGGAGCTGCTGGGAAACTGGAAGACAGACGAGGGGAATGAGAACAGGACGGTTTAAAGGTTAAATGATCTGACCTTTGACCTGCACCTCTGAAATACATCAACATCTGACACATGCTCACATCCTGCTCCACATGTTGTTCCCTCAAACTACTATTATCTTCATTAACAAATAGCACAAGTGATGAAGTTATGAAGGTAATTAAAGGTGATATGGTGTCACACAGTCTTTAACATAGTCTTGTCTCTGATGTCAGAACAGTGAGGCTAGAGGAAGAAAGGAGTAAAGGAAGCAGGTAAGAGACCTTCCTATCCTCTCTCCTGGTGAATTTATATGCAGTTATATATTAGCAGCTCTCAGAGACTCCACAGTATGAAGACGTAGAAGCCTCTAAATAAATCTTGACTCCTGTGAAACCCAGAGGACGTTCCAGTGTGGAGGAGCCGGCCTCTAATTCTCATGTTGGAGCTATAAATCAGCTCTAACTCCATCTATCATGGAGGAACCTCCGTGCTGTTTCCTCTCTGATGTAGTTCACTGGGTTATGTAGGTCACAGCTCCACTGTCGACTGTTTTACACTGAAGGTCAACGACGGTCACAAACTGACCTCTTCAAAATAAAATATCAGGATGTTCCAAACTCAAATCTGAGCTTTAAAAATCCTGAATCATAAATAAGTTGAATGTGAGACGCTGACAGTGGGAGGACACAGTCTACACTGAGTGGATGTTTCTGACTCCAGTATGGAGATGAATCTGATCGTCCACAAAACTGTTCAATAAATCAGATGCAGATCAATACGTCCACGAGCAGGTTGGTTGGTAGTCTGGATGCACTGCAGTCTGATTTACATTTATATTACACATACAAACTGGATCAGCACATCTCAGCCACAGTACGTGATGCGTTCAGTGAGAATCTGTCAAATCATGTTGCACCTTTGGTTTGTTCTGTTCTGATGATCTGAATGTTTTGCATCTTGTATCTGAGCACGAACATCCTGTCCTGATGTCACTTCCTGTCTAGGATCGCTCCACTCGCTTCTGTATCTCAGTGCAATCTTTCATTCAGCCTTTCAGAAATCAATATGGCTGCCCCGTCAGTTGACCACACGCTAATCGAGGAGAGTTTTGATTGGTCGGTTGGTCACAGGAAGGGGATTAGACAGTGATGTCACTTGAGTGTCTTGGGTCTAACTGACTGAACATATTCAGTAATAAAATCATCTGTTTCTTTTTGACCTCTGAGTAAAACTAACACGTGGATCTGGTCCAGCTCACGTTTCCCTGCGGTTCTCTCCCTGTTCGTGAACGAATGAGCTGAAGTTTAACGATAATCAGGATGAATTACTGTTTGTTTCTCTCTTTGACTCAAACCAGTCACTGTTCTCTTGTAGCTGTAGCAGCAGCTGCTCCCAACAATCGTTGTGTTGAGTCCAGTGGTTATTTATTGAAGCAGACTCACAACACCCTGCACAGCTGCATCATCTCCACAACTATTGTTGACATTTTTTGCTTCCATCTTTCAGCTGTGGCACAGGAGGACCACGTCAGACCAGTGGAAAGTTACTCCCTGCTGGAGACGCACCTCAGCTACGTTCACCTTGTGTAAAAGTGTTTTGGCCACAGGGTTTAAGGTGGAAATGACACATGCAGAATCTGAAATTCAGCATGAAGCTCCACGACCACGAGGGCAGAGATTTATGGACTTTCTCCTCAAGCTTCCTAAGATGGACGACGCATCAGAAATGAGAAAAAACATCTTTTTTTGTTCTTCTTCTCCTCCTCTTGCTGCTCAGCTGGTGCAGTGATTTGGAAAGTGTTTGCAGATGTCGCCTGTGCGGGCCAACGCCACCATGTCAGCTCCCCCACTTGGAACGTCTCAGGTTTGGAAAGCAGAGCGGAGAAGAGGATGGCTTATTTTCCATGCCAACTTACATGAAGAAAAAGCTCTGTGAGGCCGGAGAGGAGCGAACGCCACCTCACAGAGAGTTTATACCCAAATAATCCTCCTCTTCACATGGTGCTGAAAGACATAAATAAGACCAGGTCTTCCAGAACGTCAGGAAATCCCCCAGAATACCAGATAGATCTGATCCTGTAGCTGCTTTTACAGTTCTGAGAGGACGGATCTGATGGAGTTCAAGTTCATGAAGCAACAAGAAGAGAAAACTCCCTGTTCTCCGACACTGATTGTTACTGACTCTCTGCAAGTTGATGAAACAGAAACAACCAGAAACCTGATCGATCGATCGATCTTTACGGCGACAGGAAAATGTTTATCTGATCCGTGGAGTTTGTGTTTGTATCTTCTTCTTCTGGTGTTTTTGTCAGTTACCAAACAGCTTCAGGTGCGTCACCTCCTCCTTCTGGACCGGAGGAGGACCGAGCCTGAATCACATGTCGCCCAGAAAACAAAGATGGATGACAATCAGATGATCTGCTGAAGACTTCAACCTGAGCCGCCACGAGAGGTCGCCTCACCACGAAGTGAAACCTTGGGTTGTACTGAGCGTCTGAAATCATCTGGGTTTGAAATAAATGTCATGAATAAATAAATAATAAATGTTGAATTCTGCCTGATGAAGGTCTGAAGAGCGAAACGCCGTCTTAACAAAGTGACTTCAGCTGATGGACGGCGTGTGACTCGTGTTGCAGCTACAACCTCTGGAGCTACTGATCTGATGCTGTTTAACAAACCGCAGCTCATGAATCACACAAACACATTCTGTCCTCTACCTGCTCACTGTACCTAATAAACTGCATCACAAGTGGCTCATGAGAGGCTCCTCACCTGAGTGTGATAAGCCCCACCCACTACCTACAGACCAAAAGACTGCTGACAACACGAAGAAAACTGAACGTGAACATAATGAAAGAATAAAAGTCATAAACTCAGAGAGAGACACAACTTATTTAAATTATTCATAAAGTTACAACTGCATTCCTGTGAAAATACTTTCTTCTTTAAGTCCTCATTTTACACCTAGAATCACAAGTTATTACATCAGTATTTGGCGCTAAAGAGCAGAGAGTAAACGCTGCAGCTATCAGGAGGTGATGTAACACTGCAGCTCAGGTGAGCTACGCTGTGACCTGTGACCTCTGTCGTCGTCTTCATTAAAGCTCCTGACAGACGTCACCTATTCAGATGAGCTGCAGTTTGAGGTGACGTCAAACTGTTATTTCATCCCTGAATTCTGCTTCTTTCCAGTCTATGAAACACAACCTGCCTCCCATTATATGAAACCGATCGCCTCAAACTGTAAGAAGAAGAAGAAGAAGAAGAAGAAGAAAAACGCTTCATCGCTTCAGGGTCTTTGTTTTTTCTCTTCTTGTGAAGCAGTTACGCAACCGAAGCTAACCACCTCTGACAGGAAGGTCGGTCGAGTCTGAATCCAGACCGAGGAGGGAAACAATCAGAGGGGCACTTGTTCTCACTGAGGACTGTGTTTCCCATTAAACCCCCACACAGCCAAGTCCAGATACTTTCCAGTCACTGTAAGATAACTTTTCAAAGAGGCACCTGTCCCACCGAAACCGCTGTGAACCTCAGATCAGCTCAGGATCTTCCCTCACAGCCAGAACCTAGTTTTGTGTTGCTGCCAGATGCTGAGACTCTGGCTTGCCTTCCTCAGCTTCTTCCTCCTGGAAATGATGCATTATCACAACGTTGGCTGCGTCCAGGTTCAACTCCACGTTGTTGTGCAGCCAGCTCACGTACGAGCAGAGGGGTGAAAAACCTACGTGAAGCTGCACGCAGGCTTTTAAAACCCAGACGAGTGTTTCTGAACTTTAACCCCCCAGGTACACATGCAGGTGAGCTACAGCTAGTTCTTACTGGTTCCTGCTCAGGAGGAGACGCTCACAGAGCTCACATCCACGTGAAGTGAAAACCCGATCCTGACCTGTCTGGTGCCCCATCCTGCCCTCAATCCTGCCATGTTGGTTCCGTGATCCTAACCCCTTAGTCGCCCAACCCTGACTCACCAGTCTCTCGATCCTAGTCTCCCAGTCTCCCAGTTGCTGATCCCTCCCGTCTACAGCTGCTCGGTCCTCCCCAGTTGCCAGGTTCAGACTAGGAACAACAGAGAGAGGAGATCAGTGTTTGGGTTTTGGACATTTGAAGATGGACAGGAGGAACTGAGTGAAGTTTCGTCGTTGATTCTGAAAACAGCAAAAGAAGAAGAGATGAGTCTGAGGTCAGAAGCATCAGGCTCTGAGGAAGATGAGTCAGACTGCTCCTTTAAAGTTTCCCTCAATTTCCCCACTCATCCTTTAAAGCTTCTCAAAGTTTATCCCGTCATTAGCGTCAGGTTCCAGGCCTCAGAGTCGTCCTTTAGCTGATGGGGCCAGAGGTTAAGAGCTGTCGGAGCCTCAGTGTGGCCCCGGGGCCCCAACGACAGGGAGGAGATAATATTCATGATCCTCAGATTGTCAACACGAATCCTGTTCTTGGACATCCACGTGTGAGCCACCTGCCGCCGGCTGCAGCCCGACACACGGCCTGGTTTCAATAAAGCGACACAAAGCAGGCTGGGAAATCTCTCCTGAGATTAAAGAGGAGCTGATGACGACTTTAATCATCTGTCCTCCACAGTCTGACAGTTTCCCTCCCAGAGACTCATGGACGACACATTTGTGTTTAGGGTTTTCACATCACTAATTATCACTAATTACAAAACAGCAGCTGTGACCAGAGAAGAACCCAAATGACTAAAAAGTAGTAATTCCATGAACATATAAAAATGTACACACACTTTATAGTCATTGCATTCATTTATTAATTATTATTATTTTAATTACTTATATATATATATATATATGTTTTTTTTTATTTATTTTATATGATTTTCTATAGATATTTTAAATCTATATATTTAATTTATAACATAATCTGTTAACTGAAGTTTAAAAACTGAAATATAGTTGATGAAAAAATAAGATTTTTTAAAATTTCAATAAAACTTCTTAAATATTTTAAAATGTGTGTAATTTGTGTAAAACATAATGACCACAGTTTTGGTGCTTTTAATGTGAAAAACCTTCACTTTAACCATCTACTGTCCTTTGAGAAGTAATCAAAGAGCATTCTGGGAAATGTAGGAAACTGCAAGCGCGGTATAACGAGCAGAGGGTGGTTAAAGGTGATCTCACCTGTAAATACCTGCGGAGGCGTCTGACTGCAGAGCGGTGGAGCCTCTGTTAGAGTCAGAGAGAGTGAATCCACTGACTGATGGTTGTTATTGCAGCGGTTTGGTTTCACCGCAGCGCCAACGCCAAACACAACAAACCTCTGGATTCATAATTCAGCCTGAAATGAGTAAAGAGTTGTCTCGTGTTCCAGCCAGTGATTCTTCATGAGCTGATTTAACTGTCAGCACAGTGTCCTGGTTTTCCTGCGGCTTTCCAAACACACACAGACTTTACTTTTAGATTAGTGAAAACAACTGCAGATTTACGAGCTGCAGCTCCGTTTGTTAAAGACTGAAGTCACTTTCCTACTTTAACGTCACAGATCAACACGTTACATCTGTTTAATCCAGAGGGTTTGATCCTTTACAATACCACCTGACATGAAACTCACTGATATGAGTCAGTGACATCACTTCCTGAGGATGTCATTATCTCTGATGTCCCTCCACAATAAAGCTCCAGAGAAACAGAGTCTGCAGAAATCAGAATCCTGTTTTAAGTTTCCTTCAGTTTCACATTGAAACATCATGATACACTGCAGACAGGAAGTGATCACATCTGGTCACAACTGATCATCTGATCACAGCTGATTCAGCTGCTGTTAAAGAGACAGTTTGACTCAATATAAACAGACTCAGGCTAAAACAAGACAATCAATGGGAGGCACAGTTCTCTCGTGGAGACACTACAACAATAAAATCCACTCTTAGAAACTTTGTTTCGTGTCAAACTGAAGTAATTTTCTGACCGAGTGATGATGTCATTTCCTCTCGGATCAGCTGATATTCCCGTCCAACGAGGCCTCAGATGCCAATCTCATCTGTTCCTCCTCACATCCAAAGTCTGATCTTACATAACTGTGTCCATGGTGAGGATCCCAAACAGCAGCCGAGCATTGTGGGTAATAAAACACAGAAAAAAACTCTTAGGAAACACCTGACTGCCAGAGCGCTCGTTCAAGTGGAAAGGTGATGAAGACGCTTGTCGCTCTGCCAAACTTCCAAAACAAAAACAGAGACTCTTCCTCGCTACAGTTATATAACAGACGGAGATGATAACGGCATCCCAGAATCCCCCAGTCTGAGCTGATCTTCAGATGTGTGCTGGAGAAAATCTGATTTTACACGTTCAGCTCTGAGCCGAGTCGTAAAGTGATGGAAACCTAAATGAAGATCTGACAGCAGTTCAGTCTGAGAGGTGGATCAGCTGAGTCAGCGTCAGTTTCACTAACCTGGAAACAGCTGCCTGATGACATCATCACATAACTCCTCACCTGAAACCTCCAGAAGAAGCTCACACCAGACTGATGTGAAAAAGACTTTATATTTGTGTTGCAGCTGATCCTGGATGAAAGTCAGACGTGGTGACGACTCTGATCTGAGGTCAGATCAGTCCCACATGAAGCCACTGCTTTTGATCATCGGCCTGTCAGACCTTATTTTTTGCAGCGTGGATGAGTTTATGTAATAAGGTTTTGGCCGGGCTCAGATCCTGGACCAGATCCTAGACTGGTTTGGTTGTCGGGGTCATGGAGGCCTCGCCGAGGACAGTGTCGGCTGATATCTGTCCAATCAGAATCAAATGACTGGAAGGACAGAAGACGAGAACTTCTGGCGCTTTTATTTTGTCCTTCTGCTCCGCACCGTCGCCAAAATAAAAGCGTGGAGACGACGTCCTGTCTGAAGCTGGCAGCCTGTACGTGTTTTTTTAAACTTCCTCTGTGAAGGTGACTGAAAGGTGCTCGGCTCAGATTTAATTCAAACTCAAACCAGCTTCATAAAGAGGGAAACAGAGGAAGACGACCTCTGGTTACCTCTACATTCTCTCTTCAAAGTTTTAATCAGCTGTGATGTTTTGATGTGTCTGCTGGACATGGACATTCAGAACAGAACTGTCATTAAATCCTTCTCTTCTCACAAAGCCTCTGAGTCTTCCCCTCAGCCATTGGTGTATTCTGGGCCCAAGATTCAAACGGATCCAGGTTCTTTTGGTTCTAATGAGAAAATAAAAGAGAAAACTTACTCACAGTTTCCTCATGAGTTTGTGTTTCAGTTCGATGACTGAGCTGAAGTCATCAGGGTTTCTGGGGATTCCCTGTTTGACTTCACTAAAGGACTGTTCCTGGGTTTTTCCAGCACAGAGCTCAACTACACCTCTGTACACTTTCCACTTCCTAAACCACGATCAGCGTGTGGTCGGACGATTTGGAAAATGACCAGCAGGAACATAAAGTCCACATGATCTGTATTTATGAAGTCAGAGCTACAGCAGCAACAACAACATCACAACTGGGTTTCCCCTCGTCATCATCATCCTCAGACTGCAGATCCAACAGAACCATGTGATCACGTATCTCCTTGTCTGATTTCAAGACCAGGAACACACTGGATGAATTACGTCTTGGTTTTCATTCCAGCGTCCATGTCAACAGGTTAGAGCAACACGCTGCCGTGGCTGTGTCACATGATCTAGAGATTCAGCCTCTCGTCTATTTTTCACGTGACTCGTCTCGCAGCAGAAACAGACAGAGAAAAGACCTGATGATGTCATAGTGACATCACATAAACTTACAGTTCACTTCACATGAACAAAATAAATATATATATTTTTGATTATTGTAGCAGCTGCACGTGGAGACAGACGTTTTCTGTCAAAATAAACCAGAAATGAATTAATAATGAAGAGAAATCAACGTCCAGCAGCTGTAAACTTTGTGTAGAGACAGAACTGCAGCAGGTATGAACACAACACAGGAAGTGTGTTCACACCTGCTGCAAGGATCATTGATGTCCACTTCCTGTTTTTATCAGCAGGACGTTCACACTGTGAATTTACATCCTTTCTTTTTGTCTGGGCAGGTGACCACACTGCGTCAGAGCGTGAACTCAGAGCAGATAAATGAAAACATAAAGGAGGAAGAGGAGGAAGAATGTGCAGCGAATTTCTCCTCTAAACAAAACCCAACTGGAAAAACACTAAGACAGAAAAGAAGTGGAGGAGCTTCAGGTTTTCACACGTCTGACACAAACCAGCCGAGAGTCTCCAAAGTGTTGAAACAAACTTTCCGAACATCAGACTGTGGAAACATCTTCATCATCACTATGGAAATAAACAGAGAGGTAACGTCCACTCATCGAGAGCAACAACAGCAGGGACAAACAGGAGGCTGGACGTCCTGACAGAGCTTCAGTCAACATCACTGTTACATAACATGAACCCCCCCACACACACCTACACACACACACCCACACACACACACACACAAACTCAGAAATATCTTCCTCAGTTTCACAACACAACAGGAAGTGTTTCCAGGGGACACTAAAATGTGACAGACCTGCCGTGACGCACTTGCTGTTCAGCGCTTTTCACTCAAAAGCCACAGTCAGGTGCATCACTTTTTAGTGTCCCCTGGAAACACTTCCTGTTGTTGAAACTGATGAAGATGATTATGAGTTTGCAGCGTGTGTGTGTGTGTGTGTGTGTGTGTGTGTTGAGCTTCAGGGCCACCGTCAGTCTGGTCTTCCTCGGGTTCAGAGCTACACCGCACTGACACAACAAGGACACCACCCGTCCTGCCTGTTACACAATCCACCCCTCTGGTCGGGTGTTGGACCCTCACACATTCCTTCCTGCTGCGCTGTCATCAGTTTGTCTTATTCTGTTTGACTGTCGTCTCCGTGTTGGACGACAGGTGAGATCCGTCATCACCTGTGAGCCGAGGAGCCGATTACACAACCTCAAACGCGGCAGCAGAGTCCCCGAGGACCGAGCGCTCAGACCTGAACCCCGGATCCCCAGTGGGACCACTTTGGACTTTACCATCCACATCTGCTCCAGATGTTCCCTCAGCTTCCTCTCTGATGTCACTGTCACTGGGACACATCTGTGACCACTGCCCCACCTGTCAACCTCCAGCACATCTGGTTAGTACATGATGAACATAAAAGAAATAAAAACAGTATCAATAATTAAAAAATGAGTTTTGTTTAAATAATATAAATAATAATAATATAAATAAAAATGAATAAAAGAAGAAGAATCAAAGAACAGGAGGAAAAAGAAAAGAGAGGAACGAAGATGAAGATGATGAAGAGGAGGACAGTGACCTCTGTCTCACATCTTAGTGATGAAATCCCCTCGTTGTTCAAACCTTTATTTACACACCCTTCCGCTGTCATCAGGTCGTCATGACGATGAGTCTGACTGACAGGTGGAGAACCCCTCACCCCCCCTCTGTGTGTGTTGAGCTCACATTCCTCCATGAGTCTTCTCTCAGTAAGTAGACGGATCCCTGAGGCTGAAAACACTTCACAGCTTCTTTCTCATGAGAACAGAAAACAGACTCATCTATTATCTATCTACATTTATCAAGACATATAAATATCCACAGACCACTGTGTAAAAAATATTGTGATTTTATTTTAGAAAAATGTGATGTGCCCGCTCGCACGTGCACATCACAGTTTGTTTTTTCTCCTCGCACTCTAATTAAACGCACAGCTTAAAAAACACAATAGAAAACAACACAGCCCTGCAGACCTGCACACACAGACATCTGCACACTGCTGCTGCACGTGTGACGTGTACATACACAACACACAGTAACTACACACACAAGAACATCAGCTGTTCACTGGAAACATCACTACATTCAGATGGTTGATTTAAGTACAAATTCAAAACAACGAAAATTCAGTTCTCATTAAAAACATGTTGCTGTTCGTCATGGGGATGAATGTTTTATTACTCAAGTTTCATTTCATTCATTCGTTCAATGATCAAAAACCTTTTTTCTTACTCTCGAGTTATTATCTCGTTCAAACAAGACTCTGAATCTGGGAGTGAGATTAGATGTTGTGTATTATCTACATTACAAGATAACTTTTTCAAACAAGATCATATCTGGAATTAACAAATTAAATCTTGACTCTTGAAAAGATAAATGAGGTAATATCTTGTGCGAATTAGATGATAACTTGTAGGTCATAACTTCCATGAAGGAGATATTCTCTGAAAACATTTCTCCAGTTGTTGAATGTGAAGGACCTTTAGGTTCCTGGAGTTCCCTCATGCGAACACTCGAAGGTAGGACTTCTTAAAAAAACGTGCACATACAAGACACTGACAGTCTACACATGAACTACACATCAGTTAACACTCCAGCATCGATTGAGAAATGTAAACATTCGTGTGAATCGCAGGCGTTCGGTAAGCAGCTGACTGGACAAACAGAAGAGGGTTTACTGATCCCACCTGTCGGGGAGTTACAGGAATGATGATTTAACGTCAAGGGCTCCGAGATTCTACGCATCAAATCCCAAAAAAGCAGTGAGCGGTGAAGGCACTGACGGGGAGGAGTCACGGCTGTGAAGGAGAAACCACGTCGGAGAAATTTAAATAAGAAGAAGAATACGACGACCGGCCCGCAAAGTCAGTCATCTCTAAACACGTGTTTTCTTTCTACGGCAGCGGCAACGTGCAGGACGGGACGCAAACAGAAACCCTTGAATTCAGGCTACAGATGAAAGTGTAAGACAGAGGTACTCAGCAGTGAAAACAGTGAAAGCAGTGATTGAAGTGTTACTCAACAACAGAAACAACAGATGACAGTATTTACAGAGAACAGATAACAGGTAAAGGGAAGAGGAACAGGCGACCTGCAGAGGTCAAAGTTCAGTTCAGGTCCCAGAAAGAGGAAACCAGTCCGACAGAGCAGGAAGAGTCCTGAGAAAGTAAACTCCCAACAGGTTCAGCTTGTCATCACCTTCAGCTCCGGCCAGCCAATCAGACGCAGCCAGGTGAAGACAAGCTCCTCCTCCTTCCCTGAGTCAAAGACGAAGGCAGGTTTCTGTGGAGACACACAGGTGTTAGCTGAGGTAAGAAACATCCAATCAGAGAGCCTCATATTCAGTTTCTGTCTGATTTTACTGTAACGTCCGCTGAGGCTCATGGGTAGTGTAGTTTCTACAGCTGTAAAACATGTGGACTATAATAAACAGCGATGAATGAAGTGGTTAAAGTGTCAGAACAACATGGCGCTCGTACCTGGAGGTCTCCACGTCTCCGTTCACTATGTGGAGGAGCTGCCCCTCCGCTCCAGGAATCTGCCCCACACAACAACACAACACTGGATTAGTTTGGTGGTTCTGGTCCAGACCACAGACCATCAGAGTAAAAGCCCCAACATAAACAGACGAGTGTTGTTTGCTGCTATTTTTAAATCTTTTCTTCCTCGACTCAGATCCTGATCCTGCAGGTTTGGATCAGTTTGGTGGAAACTGAAGTTTGTTTGCTCTAAAAAAAAAAAAAAAAAACCCACAGTCTCTGATGTTCAACATCAGCTCTTATTATTTTATGTATCTTTGTTTTCTCTGGTTTTAAACCTGTTTCTGATCAACAAGATTTTTCTCTGAAAGTTACAAGAAAAATTTCACAATTTCACAATAAAATGACGATGATGCTCACAGTCAGTATTATCATACATCATGATTACAGCTGAGTCACTCTCAGGTGGTTGTCAGCTGTGCTTCGTTTTTACTCTTTACAGATGTTAATCTAATTAAAATCTGGTGTTTCACGACAATGAATATTTCAGATGGACCTCAGTCTGTTTTTTCTTTGGTCTAATCCTCCATCTGCACACTGAACTCTGTTCCATGAACTCCTCTTATAACTGACCAACAATTGATCCATTGATCTGTGATTGGTCTTCCTTCTGTGGATTTCAAAATAAACCCGATGTCAAATCAGAATGAAGGTAAAAACATGTGGAGGAGCAGGTGAAGCTCAGGAAGCTCTTCAGCCAAGATGAAGATGAGTGAGTATCAGGAACCACTCAGTCCTAATAACGTCCATTTAGTAGCTGCTCAGGAGCTTTTTTATCCACATCACATGGTCTTCAGCAGCAGATGGAGTCAGAGATTTCTCTGTGTCTGCTGAGGAAGACCGTTTGTGATATGGTCAAAAGCTCCAGAGCAGCTACTAAATGGACCTCGTGGTGTGGAAGGGGAAAATGTAAAGGTCCTGGAGGAGCAGTGAGACTGTTTTCCTCTGTCTGACAGACGGTGTTCGCCGACGTCTGGACAGTCGCTTCCTCGTCTTTCATTTGGTCTTTGGCCTCAGCACATTTCCATGTGTGGAGGAACTTTTTCTTTCTTTCTGTCTGTCTGACTCTGACTGTCTGTCTGACTCTGTCTGTCTGTCTGTCTGTCTGTCTGTCTGTCTGTCTGTCTGTCTGTCTGTCTGTCTGTCTGTCTGTCTGTCTGTCTGTCACCGGACACCTGGAGCAGGTGGACGACACCTCCACACTGAGTTCAGACTGCAGCAACAACACAACTACAGCTTGTTTTCTTCAGGCTCGTTACAGCAGAAACAGACGAAGCTCTTTGTTCTCTGTGATGAATGAAAACATTCAGCTCAGAGTCCGTGTGTCCAACTCGTTACAATATCCAGAGTATTTTATTCATGTGTGGACGACCCCGAGGAGGAACACTGAGCTGATAGGTGGAGGTGGAGTCTGAGTCCTGGCCCCGCCCTCAGCTGTGTGAACCTGGACAATGTGTGTAATCCCTATAAGGATGATTATAGTAACGTGTATTATAATATATTTCATATACTGTATGTAAATAAATAAAGTTTCTTTTTCTTTCATTTAATATATTTTTATCTTGTGTAGGACACTGAACTATTATAATGTGCATTTGCTTTATAATTCTTTATTATTATTTATTTTATTTTCATTTATCATGATTACATATTTGTATTTTGGTGGTTTAAGTTTAACTGTAGCTGTGGTTGTTTACATTTAGATTTAAATTTATGTGTTTAATTATTCCACAGTTTTATACAGATCTTTTTTAATTTATATATAAATGTATATTATTTTAATTTAATCTGTTCATTTATTTTCTAAATGATATTTGTTAATGTTAAATAGATACTTTTTTAAATTTCAGATGAAATGAGTTTTACATCTTTTCACTTGTTTTTTGTACGACATTTAAATCTTATTTATTTTAATTAAACAAAGTCTTCGTTTGACCCTATGGATAAATAATGAACACGTGAACAGTTCATGTGTGTGACGTGTTCGTGGCCGTCTCATGGTAACAACATGTTAACACACTTTTAATCACTCACACTTGAGTCTGTCGCACAAAGTCTGCAAAGTGTTGATCCCTGGAGCACAACTCGATTATCCTCAGACGCTCCTGGATCTCCTGCAGAGGTCAGAGGTCAGGGAGAAATCATGTTTATGTAACAGTGGGGCTGAGAGGTCAGAGGAGCAGGAGGAGGAGGAGGTCTTGCAGGTATAAATACCTGTCTGTATAGTACTGACCTCCTGCTGAGACTGAAATCACTGAGCCAAAAAAATGTCACAACATCGTTCACTGTTTCCAAAGAGTCAAAGTCTCTGAGCTGGACAGGGGGAGGAAGTAAAGCCAGGTACAGGTGAAGAGCCAAAGGCCCCGCCTCCTCTGTGTTCTTGTTTTATGGGCTGTTAACCCTCATTATCCTGTACAGGAGTCTTTACTGAGTCACATACATAATGAGCTGAGGTCGTGCTGACTGGTTTTAACAGATGACATCACATCACCCTGATCCTCGGCTCAGGGACTCACTGAACTCTGTCTTTAAGGTGCTATATCAATAAAGTTATCATTATCACTATTATTAGTATTGAGGCTTAACTGCCTTTTATCCACTGCAGCTACAGTGTGAGTGATCAGGACACACACAGAAACTTTGTCATGGCTTCAAATCAAAGATTAAAACCAGACAGAACTAAGTGCTGAGTCGTCATCAGTTCAGTGATGATCACACATGTATGTAAATATGTATGATATGTATATATATATGTACATATAAATATTTATAAGATAAAGTGTCTCTCACCTCTTTAGTGAGCGAGGTGTTCTGATAGATGTGTCGTATCTCCTCGCTGCTGACGTCTCTGGAGCTGTCCACACTCGCAGAGCTGCTGTACTCCGGCAGGTTGGGGTCACGGCGGCGGTAGTGCTGTGCCGTGTCATCTTCGTAGCGGCGGTAGTACTGGGCGGTGACGGGGTCGCTCTCGAACATGGGGTTAAACTTGGTGGCGCGCTCCAGCGTCGGCACACTGTCTCCACGTCTAGAGGAGGGAAAGTTTAAATTCAAATCTTTTGAATCTTTTGAATGTTTCTTCTTTCTTCTCAGCTTGGACGTAAACGTGGTCGCTCACCTCAGCGGGTCCTCCGTGTCCTCCCCGTCGTACTGCTCTCGCAGCGTCCTTGCCAGGAAGAAGATGATGCCGGCCGCCACCATGAGGAAACCGGCCACAGAGGCGATGGCGATGCCCACCACCAGCGGCTCAGAGACGTACTCCTCGCAGTGCTCACCACGGTACCACCAGTTCTCTCCGACCCGACATCTGCAGGAGAGAGTCACAGGTTCGATTCCCAGTGAAGACTCTGATATTTTTTTATTTCTACATTTCATAAATGTTCTGATTCTGAAGTTTAATGTCCTTTTCAAACTGACACAACCTTCACTATATGGAGGCTTTTATTTTGAAGGTGTGGCTCCAGGTGATGCTGGAGGTTTTTCTGAGCTCTAGAAATATTAAAGTATTGGTGCATTCAAGGACAGTCAGACATCTCAGGCTTGAGAGGGAAGTGCTGACAGGAGACAGAGAGTTTGGAGGACTGATGTTTTGATTCAGAATTTCAGTCTAAAAACTGATTCATATGTAAGATGTAACATGTTACATGTAACATGTTACATTACAGAGTGTGAAGCTCCTCCCACCTGCAGATGGCGCCCTTGCCGGGGATGATGTCACATTTGCCGTCGTTGAGGCAGAAGTCGTGTTGCACCTCACAGACGCTCTGACACGGCAGACCGTCCACGCTCAGGTAGCCGGCGTCACAGACGCACTCGGCCTCGCCTGACCACCTGTTCACCATACACCTGGAGAACTCGTTACACGCCTGGAACTTACAGGGGTCTGCCCTGTCACCTGAGAGGAGGAGCAGGAGGAAGAAGAAGATCAGGATGAAGGAGGAGGAAGAAGAAAAAAAGGAGGAGGAAGAAGAGGAAAAGGAGGAGGAAGAAGAGGAAAAGGAGGAGGAGGAGAAAGAAGGAGATTCACACATTTATTGAAGAAACATTTGAGCAAAACTCAGAAATTCAAAAAATAAATCAGATTTTTCTTCGCATCTCCTCCTCCTCCTCCTCCTCCCTCACCTGCTGACACAAGTGATTCCTGACATCAAGACCTCACTATAAATCATGTATATATACATTATATACATTTATGTATATAGATGTCATATAGACTTGTCTGATCGTAGCGACCACTCAAAGTTTAAACTCCTCGTCACGTTCATGAAACATTTTGAGGGTCGTGTTTTGCTCATGGACACTTGGAGACGAGGACCGGAGGCGCCGGGGATCGAACCACCGACCTTTTGATCAGTGAACGACCTGCTCCTAAACCACAGAGAGCATCTGACTGACCCTCAACCATCTCAGGTTCATATCAGGGTGTGTCCTCACTATGGGCGGCATGCAGGTGAGACTCCGCCTCTCCAACACTGACCACCAGGTGACAGGTGAGATCCAGCGGCGTGGAGCTCAGCACAGTCGACCACGTGCTGGTGCGATGGAAAACGTCCCTCAGAGCGCGGTGAAGACGAGAATGGTGGAGCGATTATGGAGTCCACAGTGACTCACCGTGGTAGATTAGGTTATCAGGCTGTCAGGAGCTCCTCTGATTGGCTCAGACGGATTACAGAGCTGCAGCTCAGCACAGGTGGACACAACACTTCACCTCACGTTAACAGCTTCTCTCAGCTGGACAACAACCATTACAACACTCAGGTGTAAATCACACCTGGACTCTGTGGCCACTTCCTGCCGCCTCAGGACGCCTGTCAAAATAAAAGTCCTTCCTCCACAGAGATCTGTTCCAACACTGGGACACATCTGCTTCTTCTTCTTCTACTGATGAAACTGGGTCAGAACCAAGTGTCATAAGGCCTCCTGTTTAATTTACTGCTCTCCTATTCTTCCCTATATAACTTACTGTGCAGAAGTGTGTGCGTGTGCATGTGTGTGTGTGTGGGGGGGTCGACCTTCACTACAACAATGAGCCATACGTATTATCAATAAGACTGATTACTCTGATCACACTGATCCACTCTTTCTATAATCTCATGCTATGAAATTTAATGATTTAATTCATTATAAAATAAAACAAATAAAGTTCAAAGGTCAATCAAAGTACAAAAAGAGAGAAATCTGATCTGAGGAGTTTGTGACTTTCTGTTGTTGAGGTTAAATTATGGAACGATCAAGACTTAAATATGAAAAGTGTAATTTCCTTTTATTATAAGGAGTGGTTTACAGAGATGTTTCGGAGTGTGAATGATTCATTTTCTATTGGTGGATTCATTAATCAGACAGACTTTGTCTTTGTCTATATTATTTATATTTACTGAAACTGTTTTCTGTGTGATGACTGAATAAAAACGACATTATTCCAGTTGTTACTGTGTCACAGGTCCTCCATGTTTTCATGATCGATCTCAGCTGGAGGCTCCACAGCCTTCACACACAGAGCAGGTGAAGCTGCAGGTATGAAGAAGCACAGCGCTCAGGCTCAGACAGCGGCCATGATGTTGATTCATCAGTGAGTCAGTGTGTGTGTGTGTTCTGCTGTTGCTCACGTTCCTCACAGACAGATTATCTCAGGTATTAGAAACACTGTGAAAGCTGCTGAGCTGCTGCTGATACACAGAGGATTCAGCTGAGCCCGAGGAGCAGGAAACGTCTTATAATGACGCTGACATGTCCACAACACAGGACGTCCACAACACGTCCACAACACAGGACGTCCACAAACAGTCTGAAGGTCCACACTTCAACACGTCAAACATCTCAAGTGTCTCTGGAGACAGGAGACGACCTGCTACTCTACATTATGTTTTCTTTTCAGCACTGATGGAGTCATGTGATCAGTCCTGCTGCTCTGACTTGTTTCAAGGACAAACTAAAGCCTCAGTCTGTCATGAGCCATTCTGAAGAAACCAGTTAAATATCATTCGTTTATTGTGTTTCAGAGCTGACAAAAAACTGTTCCAAAAGAGTAAAAGTTTTGAATCAGTGTCTGGTGAAACTTTACCTGATTCCACATCCAGCGAGTACTTGTCGATGGCCAGGTTCATGGTCTGGTAGGCGGTGTTGGCGAAGTCCTCCAGGATCAGGTAGACGACGTTGGTGACGCCTCTGGGAACCGGTTTACCGAACCTCATCCTGCTGTTGACCACGATGCTGCCATTCCTGAAGTTGAGGATCTCCAGGTTCTGGAAGTTGTTCAGGTTGGACTGCAGGTACGGGACCAGCTGGACACACACACACACACACACACACACACACACACACACACACACACACACACACACACACACACACAAAGACAGGTGTAAAGAACGTTTCGTCTGAATCTGGAAGTTTTAATCCCTGACACCAGATTCTGTGAGGTCACACCAGTTGTAGGAACCGTTGCTCCAGGGCCTTGTACTCCGGGGAGCTCTTGTTGAAGAGGTCCATGGAGAACGCCATGTTGGTCACCCTCAGGCTGAAGAACACAGTTAGGGCCCTGCCAGGTCGAGTCGGTAACGCGATGGCGTCCAAATCTGACCCTTGAGCGCCGCTGGAGAAGCCGCTGCTGTCGCCTTCAGTCGCCATGCCGCCGTACTGGAACACGTCGAAGCTGACGTCGATGCTCGGCACGTCAGAGAAGTCCTGCTCAAAAACCTGGATCTCTGTATCTGTTGTAACCAAGTCGATATCCTGCTCAGGTTCCCATGGCGACGTCTCTGCGGCGTCTATTACAGCACTTCCTGTTTTGTTGGTGACCCCCACCGTCAGACCCGGAGCTACATCTGAAGGCAGAGTGCTTACTGGAATTTCGTCTACATCTTCGTGGTTCAGGTGCTCATGGTGAACCAGGTCCTCGTCCTCCGGCACAGAGTCTGATACTCGAGTGAAAGGTGAGTCCTTCTCAGGTGAGAGCGCGATGCCGCCGCCGCCGCCGCCGCCGCCGCCGCCGCCGCCACGGTCTGAGCTTACAGATGAAGTTGGGTCCAGAGCAGCAGTCATTGTGGTGACGACCATGACTTCATCCGCAACGAGGTCTCTGTCTACTTCGAGCGGCGGCTCTGCTGCTGCTGTAGTGTCAGAGGAGTCTATGTGCTGCTCTTCCAAGATCTCAACCTCCTCCTGATCAGCTGCTTCTGGCAGCAGCAGTTTGGGTTTGTCCGTGAGAACCTCGAGTTCTGCCGGCTGCTCTGTGAACGCATCAAAGCTGGGTTCTTCCACAGAGGTCGGCGCCTCTTCGTTTGAGGCGGCGTCAGTATCAGAGGCCTCCTCCTCCTCCTCCTCCTCAGCTACACCTTCTGCTGATGAAACAGGAAGCTCCGTCTCTGCTGCAGTCTTTCCTTTCTCCGCTGAGGTGGTTTCTTGAAGCTCGACTGCTGAATCTGTTGGTCCTGCCTCACGAGTCCAAGCTTCAGGTTCAGGGGAATCTGTGACTGGCGCCAAAATCAAATGTGGCTTCGTCAAGGCATAGTCGTCATAGATACCGGAGGCTTCCATTGTTTGCACTGAAAGTTCGACAGTCAAGGTTCCTTTGGGTGAGAATACAGGCGCTTGGGTTGTGGTTGAATACCGCGGGTCAGTGCTGATGTGCGGCGTGACCAGGACCTGATCCAGAAAAGGTTCTTGGAAGTCTCCGGCTGGCAAAGACTCGTCAAAAGCAGGAACAGTTGTAGGGGGAGCGTCGGTGAATTCTACTCCCATTGCAAACACATCATCTTTGTCAGTGGCTGGCAGCTCAACTACGACCCCCTCCTCATCCTGGTCTCCGTCCTCCTCATCAGTCTCCTCCAGATCAGGTGGCGGCAGCACCTCCAGGCTGCCATCCCCCCTGGGGTAAAAGCCGGTGCCATCAGATGTCGCCACGGGCTGCCAGGACCAGAGATCAGCTCCCTGGCCGTCTCCAGAGAAACCGGAGCCAGATCCATCGTCCAACGTGCTCTCAGAGCCCGTCTGAGGTTTCAGTGGTGGAGGGGGCGCCGCAGAGGAGCCTCCGGGACTGACTGCGTGGTCCCCTCGGGCGGCGTCGTCTACGGCGCCGGGAGCATTATTGAGGAGAAATCCCTCGTCTTCAATATTTCCACTATCTGTGAAGCAGAAAAACACATGGAGAGCTTCAGGCTGAGACAGAGACACGTCATGACGGGACGCAGGTCCGAGTCCTGTGTGTGACTCATCATCTTAATCACATCAACTACCTGTTTCCACCAACACCTGTCGTCTGTTTGAGTCTGAGATTGTTTACATCAACACCTTCTTCCTGTTCTTTGATCACATTTAAAGCTGTAACTTTCACAAACACGGGATGGAGCTGAGCTGAAAACATGACTGATGCAAAATAATATTTCTGAAAATGTCCAGTTCTATTTCTGTTCTGCAGCCGTGACGATGACGATGATGAACAATAAGTTAAATTTCATTTGAGTTGTAATTCTTATATGAAAAAGGCTGACTGATGGTCTGGACCTGATCTGATCTCACTTATTCTCACAGGTAAAAATGTGAATCGTTCACTCACTGTCTCGAGTGGCCGGCTCCAGGTCTAATGTCTGATCGGCGGGCGGTGGCGGAGGAGGAGCCGTGCTCTCCTCGAACATGAAGACATCGTTCTCGCTCCCCCCCCTGCTCTGGGGACCTTTCCACGGATCGAAGGGGTCGAACAGGAATTCATCCTTCTTCAGGAAGACGTCACTGCTGTCCACCTCGTGGCTCGGAGCGTCGGGAGGTTTCTCTGCCGCCAGCACGTTGTCCTGGAAACAGACACATTGATGCTCAGTGACAGTTTCATCCTTAAATACTTTGATCAAACCCAACCTGTAAATGTAAATACCTCACTCAGATTTGTTGTCTGGTGAGACAGAGTAGAAACCAGTGTGTTTATTTGTGACAGTGTTTGGTTTTGTATTTGTTTATTTCTTCCCTGTGTCAGGGACGTTACAGGTGAGGAAGAACTGATCATCGTAACCGCCCACAGATCCAGTTTGACTTGTCCTCGCATCTCTGTTCCACTCACCATGTTGTCGAAGGCGTCTGCCGGTCGGCTCGTAGGTTTCACAGACGGCAGCAAGTTGTCGGCTGCAGAAAAGAGTGAAAGCCTGTCAGAGTCACAGCTGGTCTACGGTCTGAGAGCAGCAGCATCAACAACACGTATGGTACCGTTCTCCAGCTGCAACGGGTCGGCCTGCGCCTCCAGGCTGCTGTTGGTCATGAAGTTGTCTTTGTGCAGCGCCTCTGTGATGTAGTTGCGGAAGTCGGTGATGGTGTAGACGACGGTGGGCTGCTCGGCGGCTCCAGGGTAGTTCTTCTCCACCAGGTTGTTCTGCAGAGAGATGAAGTCCAGCGTGTCGTTGGCAATGCCGCCGCTGTCCACCTCCAGAGTGATGGCATAGTGGACCAGGACCACCAGACCCCTGAGAGGGAAGAGGAACAATCAGAGGCCGAGACTCCAACATGAAAACTTGAGACACCTCAGTGTCTTTAACACTGATTTTATCTCTTTAAATCACAGTCAGCTCCTGAAGTTTGAGTCCACAAGAACATGCTCTGACATAACGACCGTCCTGTGGTTTAACATCTGTTCGCTGCTTCGCTCTCAGACTCATTTCTGAGGCAAGCGTTAGAGAAAACCAGACCCTGACGACTTTATGACCCGATCACTTTTCTCCTCTTGGCAGCGTCAGGCTTCAGGTGAGTTTAAGAGCCTCTCTGAGCTCACAAAGTCACCTCGCCAGTGTGGTCACACGGTGACAGGCTGACCTGCAGCGGAGGGGTTGGGGGGGCAGCGAACCTGCCGTAAACCTTGGACAGTAATCCTTCGACAGCTGCAGGTGGCCGCGAGCAGCAGAGACTTATCCCACTTAAGAGCTGAGTGACTATTGTTAAGGACATTAAGTGGAAAGTAGAGCAGAGCTGTGACTTACTGCCACAGGTGGGGGGGGGGGGTTTGTGGGGACACGGCCACCAGGTTAAGAAATCCCTCTGAACCTCCCTGTAAACCAACTACAGTCTGATCACATCTGTCTCCATGTAGTCACAAGGTCAACATGTAGTTAAGGTCTGAGGTTCAGGATTCAGGATCTGAATTTCCCATCATGCCTTGCACAGTGAAGGGATGGCGGACTGAGCAGTAAAGTGGATTTATCAGACCAGTTTCAGAGCTCTTCAACCACCATCGTATGACCCTTCATCTGAAGGGAGAATGTGAAAACACCAAGTCGTCTCTAAGACCTCACAGCTACAGTAAAGAGTTCATACAGATGTTAAAGCTACAAATAAAGAGTTCATACAGATGTTAAAGCTACAGGTAAAGAGTTCATACAGATGTTAAAGCTACAGGTAAAGATTTCATACAGATGTTAAGGGTCCAGAGATGAACTGGGTCAGAAACATCAGGAGGTAAACTGAGGACAGTGTGTCAGACTTACCGCTCCAGGTCCTTCTGTGGCCTGAGGACAGACACAAAGTAAAGGCTGTTATAACGAGCTCCACCTGCTGTGGGTAATTAGACTGTATAATTAAACACGTTTAAACCTGAATGTGAGTGATGTGTCCAACAGCCCTCACCTGAACTCGACGATGTAGACGTTCTTGAAGCCTGGCAGCCTCTCGAAGGCGTCTTCAATCTGGACGTTAAAGACGGGAGGGATAGTTTAGTCTGAGTTTGGTCATGTGATGTCAGCTTCTGTGTGATCTGTCTCTACAACAGCTGAGTCTACAGTTACCTGGACAAACATCAGCTGTGTCAGTGACATCACCACCTGTGTGTGATCCTCAGTCACTGTGGTTTGTGTTTGATGGATCAGTGTGAAGCTGCTGCTGCTGATGATCTTCAGCAGCAGCTTCATCCTGAGTCTGACAACATGACAACCACTGTGTGTTGAACTGTGAGGGCAACCAGTCATGTTTATGTTGATTTTATGACATACACATGTTGTCAGCTGGCTGCAGTGTAGTTGTTAGTGATGAGCAGAAGAACAGCTGGATGTCCTGATCCGTGTGTCTTCATCAGGATCAGCACAGAGAGGCAACATGTAAGACGTGAGAGCAGTGACGTCATGATTATGAATGATGGAGTTTCAATGTGTCTCTAGTAAACTCTTATTGTTCAGATGTCAGTGGCCCGTGGCTGCACTCTGCTCTGCTGAAGTCAAACTCCTGCTGCTTCTATTAGCCCTGTTATCCACTTCATATTCCCTCATTAATGACCCTGACCCCGGCGTTCAAACCATAAACCGGCTTCCCGCGTCACTGAGCCTGAAAACCTCCCAGCGGTACGGGAACACACCGGCGCTCTCTGCTTTCCTGGCAGCCGTCATTTTTCCACCAACTCGCAGTGACTCACTGCTCGTATACTGTAGGTCCTCTGAAGTTTTCCAGTCCCGTTTCTGCCTCGGCGGCTTGTATAGCCGCTCGCTGGCAGGGCCGAGGAAACTGAGCTTTACAGTGTAAAGATCCTTAATGCGTGAAAAACAGGCGAAGGCCTTTAAAGCAGAGCCAAACTCCTGAGTCTGCAGTTTGTAGGAAACCACAAAGCAAGTCAATTTGGTAATGAGCGTGCATCCTGGACGTCAGAGAGAGGAGTAAAGGAGGAGAAATGACAGAAGGAGTGAGGGCGGGGGGGGGGGGGAAGGCGGGAACCACAAGAATCACAAAAACTGGCTGATAAACAAACCGCAGCTCAGTGCACTCATCGTTCTCTACAAACAACATGACGACAATGACGTGAATCAGACTGACACACGGCTTCATTTAATCCACGTGAAAACATCTTTAGTTTGTTGTTGCTCTTCTTAACATGAGCAACACATTTACACTTTACATTTACGACTTTATGACTCAAATTAATGAACATGCGAAGCTCCAGCTGACGTCTGAAACAGGAGGCACACATTCACTTTGAGCTGGAAGACCCTCGATCAATCTAGTGGCTGTGTCCATGTAGAAAAGAACTTCTTCAGGCAGCTGGCGCACAGGTAACCCCAGACTAACATGAGGAATTATTGTTGATGATTGTTGGAACATATCACAAGGTAAAAGTGTAACCTCTGCTTGTCGTGTGGGTGAAGTGGCGCCTTGTTAAATGGTCTGACCTTGTGTGTGAAGTGTCTGGCCAGCTGCTGGTAGTGGAAGCTGCTCGGGTCTCTCAGCGCGTCGTTGTAGGTTTCTCCTCTCAGCTTGATGCTCAGCTCCACCACCTGGTCCTTCAGGGGCCTGGGGGGCCGCAACAAGGTGTCGTCTATCTCGTTAGCGATCTGAACGTGCAGGGACACACACAGAAGTCAGTATTGGTCCTGAAAAGGTAGTGTGTGTATCAGTGTGTATTCAGGTTTTCTACCATTACTCACCGAGTTCTCCTCCTCATCCTCAAAACCGAAGCCGTTGTTTCCCAATAAGTTGTCCTCGACATCGCGAGGTCTCTCCGTTAGATCGGGGAAGTTTCCGTTGTTGTACTCCACTACGTACTTGGTCGTGACTTCCAAAGAGGCACCAGGGGTCGTCTCTTCTGTGGCGGTACTCTCCGCAGTAACGTCCACAACAGTTTCTGGGGTGGTTTCAGAGGGGACTTCAGCTGGAGCCTCCGTCATTAATTTCCCTGCATCTTCAACAGAGATACCCTCATCGTTTTCTAGAGGAACCTCCGCGGGAGCAACACTTTCTTCACTCGGAGCACCATCCTCCTCAGGGACGACCTCTGGGGCAAGCTCCTCAGGGGTTTCTACCTCTGAAGTCGTTCCTGGATGGGTTTGAGTCACAACCTCTGGAGATGTTTCACTTGGAGCCTCTGGGACAGTTTCTTCTTCCCCCTCTGGAAAGTATCCAGGTTCTGGGACCTGACTTGGAAGCTCAACCACCTGGGTGGTACTCTCACTCTCCCTGGAGGTTTCTTCCTCAGAGTCTCCAGGAAGTTCCACTGTGACCTGTGGTTCAGGTGTTTCCTCCACTTCAGTCCCTGGCAACAATCCCTCAGTGTCCTCTGGAACAACAACAACAACAGGAGTGATCTCCTCGTCAGACTCTGAGGGGATCTCTGGTGTGACCTCCTCTGTAACTTCTGGTTTAGTTCCCTCTGCTTCAGGTTCTCCAAAACCTTCTTCTTCTTCCTCCGTTCTCTCCTCTGATGCTTCGCCTCCGACTGCTTCTTGAGTTTTATCCACAAATGTAACGTCAGGATCAGTTTTATCCTCATCAGGTACTACTTCATGTTCTTCTGTGGGTTCTGTCTCTTCTACAATTTCCTCTACGGGTTCTACGTCTTGACCTGGTTCTTCCATGGGTTCTAACTTTTCTGTAATGTCTTCTACGGGTTCTGGTTCTTGTGCTGGTTCTTCTGTGAGTTCTGTGTCTTCTAAAATTTTCTCTACTGGTTCCACATCTTGACCTGGTTCTTTCGTGGGTTCTGACTCCTCTGTAATGTCTTCTACAGGTTCTGGTTCTTCTGTGAGTTCTGTCTCTTCTGTAATGTCTTCTACAGGTTCTGGTTCTTGTGTGGGTTCTGTCTCCTCTACAATTTCCTCTATGGGTTCTACATCTTGACCTGGTTCTTCCGTGGGTTCTGTCTCTTCTACAATTTCTTCTACAGGTTCTGGTTCTTGTGCTGGTTCTTCTGTGGGTTCTGACTCTTCTACAATATCTTCTTCAGGTTCTGGTTCTTGTGCAGGTTCTGTTTCTTTAACAGCACCTTCTGTTGTCTCTGTTGTGTCCACGGTTTCTTCTGCAGGCTCTGGTTCTTCTACAGTTTCTTCTGTTTCCTCCTCCACTGGTTCTATAGGTGCGTCAGGTGTTTCCTCTCCACCGTCAGTAGGTTCTCCTGTCGGCTCTATTGTTCTTTCGTCTTCTTGTGTATCTACTGTCTTCACTGGCTCTAATGCAGCTTCACCTGGTTCCTCCACAGTAAGTGTTGCCCCCTCTGCTTCCTCAGGTAGTTGTTCTTCTGCCGTTTCCACCATTTCCCCGTCTTCCTCTTCTTCTTCAACTGTTTCTGTCTTTGTTGTTTCCCCCTCAGGAGACTTCACTTCAGTAATCTTATCTTCAGAAACACCTGTAGCTTCTTCGTGTTTGATTTCTTCTTCTACCTCTTCTTGTGGCTTGTCTGTTGCTTCCACTGCTTCTTCTTCTGTGACAGTTTGGTCAGGTGTTTCTTCCTCTGTTAACTCTATTTGTACTGCTGTAGTATCTGGTGTTATCTCCTCAGTATCTTCATCCTTGTCATCTTGTAAGATCACGACAACAGGCTCAGGAGTAACCTCAGCCATTAGTGTCGGTTCGTCTTCTGGTGTTTTGTCCTCTGTAATGTCTTCACTGAGTTTTACTTCTGTCTTGTCTGTTGTCATCAGAATAGAGGCCTGGGATGGAGCTTCTTCTTCATCTGAGACAGGCTCTTGTTCTGGAGTCACATTCATGAATGTTTTATCTTCTTCTGAATCTGGATCTGTTATCAGAAATACAGTTGGGATTTCCTCTGAAGGGTGTTCTAGTGGTGATTCAGGTTCTTCAAGAATTGCTGCCTCAACTAGATCCGGTTCATCTGGTGCTGTTTCTGTGATTAGCTCTGGTGGATCCTCAGTGGGTTCCTCTAAAATCTCATCAGTCAAGGTTTCCTCTGGGATGATATCCAAAGAATTGTCTGGAATTTCTTCAACTTCTCGGCCCACGCTGACTTCGACAGTGGCTGTGGCAGTTGTTGGGACTGCCACTGTTGCTGGGACTGCCACAGTCACGACATCCGGCAGAGCCTCAGCACCAGGTTCTGGAGATACTCCCTGCCCTAACTCCTCCATTGTGACAGCCTCTGTCGCAGGTGCTGTAGTGGGCTTTGTCAGAACCACAACACCAGCCTCTGTGAGGACCTCTTTAGCCACAGCTTCTGAGGGTGGCTCCTCACCTTGTGGGGTAACTTGAATCACCTCTGAATCAGGAACATCCAACTCTTCAGGAGTGAAATCAAGGATCATGTCATCTTCCTCTACAGAGTCCACAGTCTCCTCCTTTGTTGTATCTGGGACAGTTGTGTCTTCTTTCCCATCAAAGGGCTTGTGGGTAACAGAGTCAACAACTTCCACAGTATCCTCAGCCATGTCCGCAACATTTCCATCCTCAGACTCTGAGGGAATCACAGCGTCAGTGACGACTGAAGGTTGACTTTCTGAAGTGACGTCACCTCCAGACTCCTGGACGTCCTCAGAGTCTATTGGTGCAGCAGCAACGGCCGGTGCAGAAGTCAAATCCACAGGAATCTTAGCGAATGGCGTTACAGGAACGTCTTCGACTGACCCATCGGTGGCTGAGAGTGGAGGAGTCCAAGCTGTGACCTCAAAGCCTGGTGGAGGATTGTCTTGGTCAGTTGAGATGATGATACCGTCCTCCCCTGTAAAATGACAGAATGAGGAAACTGAGGGCGATTATGTCTGAACTGTGAACTCTACAGCTGTTAGCTAACAGGACTCTGCCTAAAGCTCCGCTGGACATCTTCCATGGTATCCACATGAACAAACAACTCATCTCTAAACTGGCCTGATAGGAAGTTAAACTCTAAAGCCTCCCTCTCTAAAGACTCGAAGGTGTGATGAATAAATAAATAATTAGTTGTATTTGTGTCTGTTGAGTGGGAAGACTTAGTGTTGCTGTTTTAGAGACATATGACTTTGCCTCCGGCCCCACGTTGGCAGCACCTGTAGCTGTGATCTCACTAACCCTGATACTTGTCCTGCACTAACTCAGTCACGTCTACATCTCTGCTGTTGGTCCTCTGCTCAGCCTCCCTCCATTGACCAGACTGCTGCCTGTAAATAGGCTTACAGATCTATTCTGAGCGCAGAGCGTGTGACGGGAATCAGCCTCCTGCACCCACTCCTCCCTCACATAAGACAGATCGGGGTCTAAGGTGAGGGACTGCAGACGACAGACTTTACAACTTGGACGGTTGTTAAGGTTTGTTTCTTAAAGTCTGGCTCCTTGTCCATCAGGGGTGTTGTGAAGACTTTCAATGGGTCACCAGGGGGTCATCAATAAGATGATATTACCCATCTGGTGTCAGCTTAAGTCCCTCAGTAAAAATACACTTCCCAGCTTTTAAAGTATTATATTATTTACAATTTAAATTTCATCTGGGATAAAAACAAATTTAGACTGTGATAAAAAGACATATATACATCACCTGGTAGATTTTAAATATGGAGGATGTGTGAAGTAAGTGGCACGACAGGTCTTTGTTAACTAGAACACTCTGCTTTTATTTAAACGTCCCTGCAGCTGCAGACGAAGCAGAATCTGAGAGTGTCTTCACCTCAAACTGAAATGGCCTCTACACATGTCAAGGTGAGAAGTGTTTACCTGGCTCCGTCACCGAGTCTCCGGTCTGGACCGTCGTTTCTTCAGAGCTGCAGGAGGAAGAGAGAAAATCCTTCAACCACAAGTAGAAGCACATGAAGCATTTTAAGATCAGTTTAGAGCTCCACCATCAGCTGATGACAGTAAACTGAATATGTTTGGACTTAAAATTAAAAACTACAAAGACTAAACAGACGATTAATTAATCAAGAACATGGGTGTTGTCAAATAATTAAAATCAGTCATTAAAATATCAAAATAACTAAATAATAATAGAGAATAAAACTTGTGTTCAAGAGTAAATCTTTAGACGTGAGTCCTGCATCAGTAAAGTCAGTGAGCTGCGCAAAAGCAGAATAGAGCAGAAGATTATTGATGATTTTTAAAGGGGAATTTCACCTATTTTAAGAGTTCCTTTATGTTCTTGCTGTTTCCAACAACACGTCAAAGAGACACTAAAACAACCTTCATATTCCATCAACACTTTGGACACAGGAACTCTCACATAAACTCTACAAGTCAACAAACATGGAGTCTCATTAACTGTCAACAAACATCTGCGAGTCCTTAAAATAGTTGGCGTTCCCCTTTAAATTCATTATTATGCAGCCACTCCGACACAGCTGGATGGAGGCGTTGTTACACTGAGCTCTAACAGAAACCACACACACACGCACACGCACGCGCACGCGCACACACACACACACACACACACACACACACACACACACACACACACACACACACACACACACACACACACACACACAGACAGGTCGTCTGGCTGAGCGTGAAGAAAGCAGCAAAGCTCTTGTGATAGTTTTGTGTTTCATCAGATGAATTCTCATCATTTCACTTGTAAAACATCTCTATTATTGATTTGTGTGTGTGACTCTGTTCTGGATGTTGATAAGAGACACAGTCGTGTGTTGTTCCTGAACTGACTCCAGCTCTGTAGGCGTGTGTTTGGTGTCTGCAGGCCTACCTGCACGGAGGAGAGCCTGATGTGACGGGCACACTGCAGCAGGTGACGAAACACAGCACAGGTGTCAGAACACGACCACAGAGACCTTTAGTTAATGAACCACCTAGCTCTGAAACCACCCACAAGCCCACCTGGTCCATCACTTCTGTGTCTCACATTCGATCACATCTGAAGCTGTACAGACATTATTTATCTTAATTGACCCAAAGGTTCAGGTTCAGAGTTAATCACACCTCTGCCTCATCGTGTGTGTGTGTGTGCCCTCATTTCCTGCTGATGCTGTGACAACGTGTCGACCAGTCGGTTTATTAAGAGTTCTCTGACTGTCTGCACCTTCAGTGTAGTTGAAGGAAACAGGAGATTTAAAATGTTTATATATAAAACTGAATTCAGATCCTCGACACGTCAGTCACTGTTACATCGATATGTTTGAATAGTTTCATCAACACAACAACATCTGAATCTGGAACAGCCGTCACACAGTCGCACACTCACCTGTTCATCACCTGTTCGGCTGCCATGGCAACTCTCTGAAAGACAGACGCACATCGTCAGCAGAGAACATGACAACCACTCCGTTAACTTAAGGCTCGTTTTTTATGGTGATGTTACCTCTGCCATCTTTTAAGGTGGAATGTTTTGTTGCATGTAACTGAAAGTATGATTGATGACCAATCAATACACCTTAAATGTCAATATTACAACTTTGAGTGTATTTTTGTGTTTTTATCAGCTCTCTACATGACAGACAAACTGGAGATGAATTGTGAACTGTGGATATTTTATGAAGATTTTAAAACAACAAACTTTTAATCTTTGGTTTAAAGACCCAAAGACTTGATTGATCTGATAAACATTAATTAATTATCATTAATCATTCATCCTGCCTTGTATTTCTGTGATATGTGAACGATGAGTTTTATAGTTTGTGTCATATGAGTTAAAATAAAATAAAGAACAATCACAGTCAAAACAGAGAAAGCTGCTGGTTTTACATCAGAGAAAACAAAATAGCGGACTCACGCTCCTGATGAGGTCGATGTGCTCCTCTGATTGGCTGAAGAAGCTGCCGATGTCCATGACGCTGACGGAGCCGTCCATGCAGCGACCGACCCAGTCCTGGTACTCGTCCCGCTCCGGCAGCCGGTCCCAGAAGATCTTAAAGGCCTCCCACACCGTCTCCTGACACACTGAGACACACAGACGAGTCACGAGCCTCGTCCTGAGAGAGAACAGCTGGTGACGTCATGAGACAAACCAGACCTGGACCAGAACCTTGTTCCATCTGGGTCTGACCTGCAGTCATCTGGTATCTGATGACCTTTGAACTGCATGTTCACTGAGTTTAACCAGACACTGACGGTCGTCTGAGAGTTTACGTTGTTTCACCTGTTGGATTTAAACCACATCATTTCTGTCCATCAGCAGCAGAGACCTGGACAAAGACCGAATAACCTCGAGAAGCAGACGACATGATGTAAGACCTGTTTCCTGTAGGAAGGATGTGGACCATGATTATTTACCACTGATGCTGCTGCAGCTTTTTGTCACATACGATAGTGAATGAAAAGTCTCTGAGTTCTGGACTGAAGGATAAATTCACAGATGCTTCCTAAGAGCTCGACTCCTCCAGCAGCTGAACTCCCTCTACACTGGAAATCAAACATGGTTCAGAGAGTTGGTCCGTTGTAGAAGTTCACTATTTACATATATAAGACTTTCAGGTCAAACCATTCACCACGCTTCAGAGTTCCTGTCAGGTGTACAGATTCATCATCATTTGAAGTTTTAAACCGTCAACTTACTTTATATCTTTGACTAGCAAGTGAAATACATTCACTTCAGAAATAAATAAATCAATTCCTGCTGTTGTTCTGAATTAAAGAGATCTGATGATCATATAAGCAGGAATGTATTTAATCTATTGTGTACAGCAAAGAACGTGATATCTGAATACTGAGTTCTATCTATGGAGAGAAGACGGGAGATCGTCCCTCGACCTTTACAGTAATTCGTGAGAAGTCGTCGGATGTTTTAGATTAATTTGGAGACTCGTCTCAGTGAGTGAAAACAAAGGAACCGAAACATTTCAATGATCTTTGTGGCTCAAATATAAATCAAGATAAATAGGTAAACATCTTCTGAAACTGACAACTGTGGTTTAAGATCAGCAAACAGCAACGAGTAATTGTTCTGGGGCTTTCAATCACATCACATGGTCTTCCTCACCACAGAGAGTTGTCATTGAAATTGATCTTTCTCTCTACATCTCAGACTCACAACAAACTGAAGCATTGAAGCAAAAAACCAAAGGAAGCTGGGGCGGGTTAAGAAGGTCATGTTTTCAGTGTTTTTGGCTCTGCATGACCTCTGACCTCTGTGGGATCGGCTGCCTTTAATGACAGCAGACTTGGAGTTTAAGCTCGTAAGTCCGTTTGGATAAGGGCTTCTGTGAAACACCTCCAGTGTTAAAGATAGACGTTTCTTGCTTCTTCAAACACATGAAACATGAAACTCAGACGAACCTCTGAGGTGAAAGTAGCTCAGATGGTTGGTGACAGCTTGGTCGAACGTCTCCTGAGTGCAAAGCTTGACGCCGCTGGGAAACAAGATGTTCCGTTTCCTTCGAGTCAGCGCGGCGTGACGTCGGTATAAAAGCTGGCCTGAGTCTGCCGTCGGTTCGCCCAAATGTCCATGCTGCTCCGAATCCAGCTTCCAGTCACGAGTGGCACCTACGAGTCATCCCAAAACCCAGAGAGACGCAATGAGACGTTTACTGAACACACCTTCAGTATTATTTTACAGCTATAGTTACTTTACTGATTCATTTTGTACGTTGAAATGCAGCCAGCAGTTCCACTACTGCTGCAACCAGCCATTATTTATCTGCCTGTGATTTTTTTGATTAGGAAATGAATCTTGTGTCTATAAAATGTCAGAAACAGTAAAAAAGCAAATATAACTTCCAACATCCCAAAGGTCAGAGAGACGTGTCACCAACGGTTCACAGATGTTACCAACAAAGACAAACCATTAAACGTCATATTCATGAAGCTGTATCCAGCAAAAATGTTTTGGGATTTTTTCAGTAAAATCAACTAAAATCATTGTTTGATTATCGAAATAGTTGGTAGGTTAGATGGTTAAATTTCTGTTGATGAATTAATCAATTAATCGTTTGGCTATAAAATGTAAGGAAAACAGTCCTTCCCAATGTGACATCTTTAACTCCATTGTTTCAAACCGTGGAGGCTGGGATCATGACTCACAACCATTAACTGATGATTTTCTGTCAATCAACTAATCGATTGAGCGACTAATCGCTGCAGTTTCCTCTCTAAACCTCTCCCATGGTTTCATTTCAGGAGCTGTGGAAATGATCATTTTATCAGAACTTCAGCGGGACTTTACGTCAGTGAGCTGCTGCTGTTACTAAAAACTTCTTCCACCACGGAGACAAACAGAAACATCGAAGACCTTCACACTGACCTGTTTCCATGAACATGTACCCAGAAAGCAGCACGGCCCCGAGCGCCCACAGCATCAACCTCCCACGCTGTCCAGCCATTTCTCGAGAAGTCTCCTCCAAAGCTCCGGCCCGGACTCGCTGCTTCTTATTCCCACCTCCTCAGCTCATCAGCGGCCTCCTTCTCACGGTCGTCCATCCACTGCTCCGCATGGCATTTGTCAGAAAACTCAGAGAGGAAATCTCAGGACGGTCCTGACGCGGCGTCGCCGGGCTCAGGTGAGCAGATGGGACTTTGCTGCTGGTGCTGGAGATTTTTTTCTCTTTGCTCTAATCCTATTTGTTAAGCTGCTGGAGTGGATGACTGTCAGAGCCACGGTGCACCAGAGCCACCGCTCAGTCCTGCTGACAGGAAGTCAAATAACATGCTGATTATTCACACAAACAGTCTCATTTCATACAGATCAGCTTCAAAAACCTGAATCTAACTGATAATCAATGTCAGAGACTTCAGGTGTGACAAGTGAGTTCATACCTGGGCGCTGCTACAGCTCTGAAATGGTTAATTTCCCATGATTCACCAGTGTAAGTGGCACATGCTCTAGTCCAAAAACTGGTTACACACAACTTCAGACTGGTTCTTACAAATGTGTTCAAATCATAATTCATCTGATCTTTAGCCCATGAATTTATTTAAATGAAATTAAAGAATGATTATTGATTATTAGTAAGTAACTCTCTATATTCAGTCTGTATAATCAGCATATAAACATGTAATAAATGGTTTATAACAGTAAAATGTAGGTGTAAGCTGAGGTCAGTGTAAAACATATAATGAATAATAATCAACATGAACATTGTCCTAATATCTGTTACAGAAAACCAAAATCTGGCTGGATTACTTACTGCGATTCAGCCGGGATCCAGCCGGGATCCAGCCGGGATCCAGCCGGGATCCAGCCGGGATTCCAATCAGTGCCGACGGAGCCAGGAGTCAGCCAGGTGGTCTTCACGGCAGACTGATCAGAGTGGATTACCTGAAAGACGCTGCAAGGTCACATGACACATTAAAAGGTCAAAGGTGATAATGGAGTGTTCTGTCAGTTTTCACCTGTTTTCACTTCATCAGTTTGAATATTGATAAAAACCGACCATCCATATAAAACCAATCATATAATCATTATTATATATTACATTATATTATATTATACATATAATATTATATTATCACATTCAAACAGAATAACCTGAAGAAAACTTGCAAATAGACGGGTCGTTAAATTAGAATCTGAACTGCTGCTATCGATCAGTTTCCTATAATTAGACCCGTCCTCATCCAGACTGTGCCATCCCCCCCCCCGCCAACACCCTTACCTCCCCTCTGCATCACAGAGTCAACAGTGGCGGACATCTTTTATTGGATGATGGGATAAACAGGAAGGAGAGGAAAATGTTCTGAAATCACACAAATGTTGTTAGTAAAAGTGATTAAAGGTGCTGACGCTGTAATTACAACTGTTTACGGTGTGTTTGAAACCAACAGTGAAACTACTGAGTCCTCCACATCTCCCAGACGGATCCTTCAGAGTCCAGCAGGGATCAGGATCAGTTTTCCATCTTCAGGACTCAGATTATTTTTGGGAGGCAGGATGGAGTCTTCAAAGAGGCTGTAAACTGTCTAATCTTAACCTCCCACTGCTCAGATTAGCCTCCTCTACAGGGCTAAACACGACCACACCACGACGACTGCCAGACCAGAGCCAGACCAGAGCCAGACCAGGACCAGACCAGGACCAGACTAGAGCCAGACCAGAGCCAGACTAGAGCCAGACCAGGGCCAGACCAGGGCCAGACCAGGCCACTATAGCATGATTTCCTGACATTAAAAACATAATAAATGATAAATGAACACATTCATTCACTGTTGGGTTTAAACTTTTTATACACGTGTTCAAACCTCATTAAATACATCATTGAGTGTGATTACAACTACCTTATTTTATCAACCATCTATTACATATTATTATTATTATCATTATATTATATATTATTCATGCTTCATATGAATTTACAAACACATTAAAACATCCCTACATCTGTTTACAACTACTTTATACTGACTGTGTTTATGTTTATATATTTATCACAAGTTCTAAATGGGGTTGAAATAAAGTGTAATGCTGATTAATAATTAATATAATGATAATTATAAATAAATAATGAGTTATTCTCAGGAGGACCTGTTTTGTGTTGTGGTTGTTGTTGTTGTACCCCTCCAGTCTGATCCAGTTAATGAGCTGTAAGCTGATTGGTCCACAGCGGGGGGGCGCTCGAATAAAACCACAAGATTACCAAAGCAGCCAACA
Source organism: Seriola dumerili (assembly GCF_002260705.1). NCBI lineage: Eukaryota > Metazoa > Chordata > Actinopteri > Carangiformes > Carangidae > Seriola > Seriola dumerili. The sequence goes on along the minus strand of NW_019174768.1, from coordinate 665,101 downwards.
CACACACACACACACAAACACACAGTTGAATGCACGCGAACCACACAACAGAAACGCTGTGTGTCAGTTAAAATGAACAAATGATAAAAGAACCTGAAACACACACACACACACACACAGAGTAACCCTGTGACCTTTGACCTCGGCTTAGACAAGGACACACTCTCCTCACTGGGAGACAACTCTGATCCATCAACACTGATTAACTATTAATTAACTACTTAATTCATTAAGCTGGAAACTCTATCTCATTACTAGAACCAGCAGCTGCTGCGACTGTAATTATCAATATTAACTATTATATAATGATTATCTGTGAAATTGCGACATCGTTATTAGTTATTATCTATACATTTACTTATCGAATTATTTCTTTAAATTAAAATGTAATTTTAATTCAATATCATCACCATCTTCACCATTATCATCATGATTACTTTCCTCATATGTTTATAATTATTATAATTCATTCATTCATTTTCTACCGCTTATCCTCTAGTAGGGTCGCGGGGGGGCTGGAGCCTATCCCAGCATCCTTTTGGGCGAGAGGCGGGGTACACCCTGGACAGGTCGCCAGTCCATCGCAGGGCACACAGAGACAAACAACCATTCACTCTCACATTCATACCTATGGTCAATTTGGAGTAACCAATCAGCCTAGTCCCCATTTGCATGTCTTTGGACTGTGGGAGGAAGCCGGAGTACCCGGAGAGAACCCACACAAGCACGGGGAGAACATGCAAACTCCACACAGAAAGACCCCGCGCCCGAGCCGGGACTCGAACCCGGAACCTTCTTGCTGTGAGGTGCCAGCGCTAACCACTGCACCACCATGCCGCCCTAATTATTTTAATAAATAATATTATCATCTTTATTGTTGATGAAATTGACACAGAAAATAAACAGTTATGACATTAAATAATCTCATTTTTATCAAGTAATAAATATCAATAATAATAATACTGATGTGATTATATAACACTGATTGTCCCTGAGCTGAAGTTGAAGCTGCTGTCGTACTGGACCAGATGTGTCTGTTGTTTTGTCCTCAGAATATTAGGAACCCCTCTGAATGTAAATATAATGTGGTGCAGCATCTTTCTGTGTGAGCTCACAGCAGCTGGACATTCATAGAGAAGTGTTTTTATAAATGAACAGAAATAAAGTTTGTGTTTTCTAGGACACATCTGGGATCCATTAAGGAGCTTGTTGTTGAATCAGTTCAGCTTCTCTCCCGTGTTTTATCATGTACAACAGTTTTCCATCACAGCTCAGTTTTATTTACATTGAATTCTACGTTTCTGGAGCGACTCGGCTCTTTAACATGAAGCCATTTTCCCTCCAAAACCACAGAACGTTTGTTACTGTTGGACGAGTCTGAGTTTCAAAATAAGAGCTACATTCCTCTGACACACAGGGCCAACTCTGCCAGTGAAGGTTTACAATGACAGTAAATGACAATGAGCCGCCTCGCACGCATTGATGATGATAGAAAGTGATTCACAAGGATTCTACTTTTACTGTATGTTGCTTTTTATCAATAAATTTTAAAATTAAAGCCTGTGAAAAAAGACTGACGGCTCAAAACTAAAATGAACAATTTAATGAGCATGAATTAGAACATCATGAATCTGTTATTAATCAGTTTGTTTGCTGTTGATTAAGAAACACACACAAAAAAATCAATTAAATATTTACGATCAGTCTGATCGTAAATATTTAATTGATCAGTTTGATTACAAAATAAGAGCCACACTCCTGAAAACATCAAAATAAATACATTTTATTTTATAAAAGAGGAACAAAACGTTACAATTGAACATTTTAAGTAAGAAAGTTTATTATAGCAACATGTAAAATTAATATAGAAAAATATAAATTATTTATTGCACAGGTGAGTTAATGGCTCCTGGTTTTTGGTCTCAGTTTTCTTCGTCATGTTGCTGACTCTCGTGCATCCTCATTATCAGACTCCGGATCTCCTTGCGCTTCTGTCGCACTCGTTGCCGCGGAAACCAGTTGTCCAAATGTACCGGGAGTTCGAAGTGCACAACGGGATTCTGCGGAGCCAATCAGAGAGCTCGATTTATTCTAATAATGATTTAAGGAAATGTTGAGCTGCTGTGTGTTTCTCAGCCTTGGATTTCATGCGTCGCATCAAGTTTCACTGTGTTGGCGAAGGAGCCGCAGGGTCTCGTTTATTCACCTGAACATCTGTGTAAGTTACTGTGACGCTGTCCTGACTCAGACCGTCTAAACCCTGAGACTCTATCTGCTGAAGATGTCAGCTTGTTATTTTCAGTCACTTCTGATCAGCAGCTAATGATGAATGACTGATCATTGTCTATTAAACATCTTCACTTTCCTGAAACTAGAACCTTTGGGTTGATTGATTCATTGACTGATGGACTGATAATTAACTAATTGACGCATTTGTTCAGCAGCGGGCCTTCCTTGTTACCTGTAGTTATCACCTGTGGTTATATTTGTCTGTTGTTGTTGTTGTTGTTGTTGTTTTGACCCCTCCCTCCCTGGGACTCACACACAGCATCAGGTGAGTGTTTACCTGCAGGAAGCTCTCGGCGTACTGCAGCAGGTACAGTCCACAGTCGCTGCTGTTGTCCTGCTGAGGAACTCTGCAGTTGGAGCTCCTCATGTTGTCCGAGGTGAAGAGACGAGGCGTCCCCCTGCGCACCTCCCACTCCACCTGCAGGTAGCTACAAACAGCAGGAGGCATCAGACGGTTTGTTTTTCACCTCTATCTGAACACTGTGGCTGCGAGAGACAGAAACTCACTCTCTGAGGAGTCGGCAGACGTTCTCGTGGTACGACAGCTTCAGCGAGTCCATGACGAGGATGCACGGCCTGCAGGGGATCAAGGAAACCGTCACGTTACATCAAAATAAAGGTTTTCACAGGTTCTCTGAATCGGCCTCTGCCCCAGAGACTCACCTCTTCAGCAGTCTGTTCCTCTGACGGCCCTGCTCAGTGCACTCCTACAAAACCAAACAGACCTGGTGTTCATGACGCAGACTGAAGACACACTCACATGACTGATCAACAGCAAACACAGAGCTCAAACCAGCTGTTTCACAGCAGCTGGAACTACAAATACAAATATATAGATAACATGTGAGTTCAACCTCAGCTCAGATTGACACCTAAAAACTAGAACCTCCTCCTCCTCCACTCAGACCAGTTCCAGGTCACATCCTCTTTGTCCAGTCAGAGAGAATATGAACCATTGGTGTGAAGTTGAGGTCACACTGACCTTTGACCACCATGTCTAATCAGTTCATCCTTGAGTCCAGGTGAATGTTTTACTAAATTTGAAGAAGATCTGTGAAGGTGTCACTGAGATATCGTCCACCAGAATGAGAAGGACAACCTGAAAACAAAATGGCTGCCGCTCTGACTGTCACTGGCGTGGAGGTCTTTGTATGTGGAGTGTTCACAATAATAAATTGTTATTATCATTAAGTTAGGGTTACCTCAGCCTCTTGTGGCTGAAAGGAGTATTACAACAACAAGCACTTGTGTGGCCCCTCAGGGCTTCCATAGTTTTCTGTCTTGTTCATTAAGACATGAAACAGTCGGCGTGTGATTGTGCGTTATGCGCTGATGTATTTACCGGAGGTCGTTGTGGTCTCAGACTCATGTGTGGTTTTCCCGCCGCTCGCTCTGATCCACCTGGAACACAGGAACAAGCTGCAGTCTCTGCAGTTCAACAGTTTTTCTTACAAAAGTCAAAACTGAATTCTCTTTTTTTCTTTTTCAATCATGAACATCTGGAAACACATTTCTAAATCAGAGCCCAGACACAGGAAAGGTTTTCTTCTCCATGAAGAGCAGTCTGAATTCTCTCTGAAGGTTTCCTGGTCTTTGTCATGACCTGCTCCTTCCTGTTTCTGACATTTCTGCACCACATTATGAACTGAGGAAACGCTCTGCTGTCCCGTTAGCCTGTTCTAGCCAACTGATTAAAACTTACTGAGAATTCAAATCTCCTGGAACGACCTACAGAAAAATGTGATTAGAACAGGAAAAACATCTGGTCACAACCAGAAAAGGATTTAAAGAAATAATAAAAACTGCTTGTTTTCTTTTCATGGTCAGTCCTCAGCATTTCCTGTAGCTGCTTCACAATAAAAGCCTTGCAGTTTCTTGTGTTTAATAAGAAGCAGCAGGTACAGACACGAAAAAGACATACAGTCACTGAGGCTTCTTCTCAGACACAAGGCTGGACGTGTTCACAGACAGGAAGTCGAAAGAGTCCAAACTCAAACCAGAAACCATGTTTTTTCTAAGTTTAATTATAGACAATAAATAAAGAGATGTCTCTAAAACCAAATGTTGGTGCTCTGATCTTCATAGGAGAAGAACATTTAATCCTTTGTTCCATGTTTGGTGTAAAAGACTCAACATGGAGTTTTAATCAGCACTGAAGGAACACTCTGCTCCAGATACCCCAGATGCCCGAGATAACCCAGATACCCCAGATACCCCAGATGCCCCAGATGCCCCAATCAGCAGCTCACCTGTTCGGCTCTGAAGCTCCTCGTACTGAACCTTCTCCAGACCCGGGAAACACACCACCACCAGGTACCAGTGAGCTCTACGACAAAACAACAGCATGTCAGTCAGGAACTCAGTTCATCAGGAGCCGACCTGCAAGAAAATTACAGAAATGATACAAAAGAGCAAGAAAACGAACAAAAATGGTTTAAAAATGACAGGAAACTGAAATGTAACAGCAGAAAATGAAACAACATCACAAATCTCAGAATAAACGGTGAAAAACAGCAGAGAGATGAAACAATAATCTAAATGATCAGGGGACTGGTGAAGGTGAAGGTTTGGAGCTGCTCCTGAACGACCTGGGTTCTTCTGGTTTTGGTAAAATGAGAGTTCAGTGACACACCGATGAAACAGCTGAGAGAAGATCTGGTAAAGTCATCAGTAATGACCCAGCGGAGGCAACTGAGGCGGTCAGTGTGTTCTCCTGCTGGCAGGGGGAGAAGCTGATGAGGTGATTTTATTTAACTGTCCCGACAGAGCTCCTTGAATCTGGGGCAGAGAGCTGAGCTCAGCGCCGCTGCATCCAGGACCCCTCAGCTTTTATTTTGTAGAGGAACCACTTCCACCTCCAGCAGACCACAGACCACCTCCACCCAGCTCCTCTACGCTTTAATATCACAAGACATCCAATCAGACATTCTCTTACTCTTGATTGACAGGCACAAACAGGAAGTCTTGTGTGAAGATGTCGACATGGCGAGTCCAGGTCTTCACCCTCTGATGCCTCATGTGACGATCTCTGAAAAACAGACGGAGATTCACTGAGTCCACAAAGATCCTCAGATCGTCAGGAGAGGTTTGGATTGGTTGTCTTACGGGACGGAGGGGGTGTCGTCCTCTCCGGCCACTCTGCGTCTGCTCAGTTGTTTGTAGAAGAAACTGCTGAAGACGTGACTCCGCTCGGCTACAGCGCCGCCGACTCCCTCCAGGAGGAGGTACCTGCAGCAGGAGGAGACGATTCAGCACACTGACCCCCCCTCTAGTGGAGACTGAGAGGAAGTACAGCTCAGTTCAGTCTCTGAGTGAAACAGGTAAAAACCAGACCTGTTAATGACTTTCTAACGACTGACACAGGTGAGCACCAGGTGAGAATCAACAGTCGGAGGAACTCTCACTGACTTGAGGTAGAAGTCGATGATGACGTCATTGAGGAACTCGCCGCCGTCCAAACAGGCCAGGTCCTCCTTCGTCACAGAGATCCGGCCTCTGCAGGGCGCTGCAGGATACTGGATCAGCCTGAGGAACAAGAACAGGGATCAATCTCAATCAGAACCAGAACCAGAACCAGAACCAGAACCTGCTCAGAGCTTCAGGACTCGCTGGTCTGACCTGGTAGGAAGCTGCTGCAGACCAGAAGAGTTCAGGCTGGACTTCTTACTCCTCTGACTGCTCCTCACCTCCCTGGACTTCTCCTGCAGAAGAGGAGGGAACAGCAACTTTACTAATCGCTGACTCGACTATCAATAACATGGCTGATTAGGTTTGTTTTGATCAACTAATCAATGCAGCTCTAAACGACTTCAGCATCACATTTCAAAACATCATCTATCAACATTTAACTGAGGCGGGAGGACAGATGACACACCCCCATCAGGAAGAGGAGGAGGCAGGAGGTGAAGGAAGGAAGGAGTCTTACTGCAGAGTGTCCCAACAGTCCCAGGAGGTGCTGGTCCAGAGGAGGAGGACAGCTGTGAAGGAGCAGAAGCCCGTCGGTCCAGTCCAGAGGGGAGGTCGGCCCGCCAGAGGAGGGGGAGGAGGAGGAGGAGGAGCGTCCCTTCTTGTACTCCTCCATGTCCAGGATGGAGGCCAGCAGGGCAGCATGGAGCTCCTGCAGCTGCTCCTTCAACACCACCAGGAGGAAGGAGCATGAAGGACCTGAAGAGACCAGGAGGGACCAGGAGGAGGCAGGAAAGACCAGGAGGGACCAGGAGGAACCAGGAGGGACCAGGAGGAACCAGGAGGAGGCAAGAGGCAGGAGGGACCAGGAGGAGGCAGGAGGGACCAGGAGGGACCAAGAGGAACCAGGAGGGACCAGGAGGAGGCAGGAGGCAGGAGGGACCAGGAGGGACCAGGAGGAGGCAGGAAAGACCAGGAGTGACCAGGAGGAACCAGGAGGGACCACGAGGAGCCAGGAGGGACCAGGAGGGAGCAAGAGGAACCAGGAGGGAGCAGGAGGAGGCAGGAGGGACCAGGAGGAGGCAGGAGGGACCAGGAGGAGGCAGGAGGCAGGAGGGACCAGGAGGGACCAGGAGGAGGCAGGAAAGACCAGGAGGGACCAGGAGGAACCAGGAGGGACCAGGAGGAACCAGGAGGGACCAGGAGGGACCAAGAGGAACCAGGAGGGATCAGGAGGAGGCAGGAGGGACCAGGAGGAGGCAGGAGGGACCAGGAGGAGGCAGGAGGCAGGAGGGACCAGGAGGGACCAGGAGGAGGCAGGAAAGACCAGGAGTGACCAGGAGGAACCAGGAGGGACCAGGAGGAACCAGGAGGGACCAGGAGGGACCAAGAGGAACCAGGAGGGATCAGGAGGAGGCAGGAGGGAGCAGGAGGGACCAGGAGGGACCAGGAGGGACCAGGAGGAGGCAGGAAAGACCAGGAGGGACCAGGAGGGACCAGGAGGAACCAGGAGGAACCAGGAGGGACCAGGAGGAGGCAGGAGGGACCAGGAGGGACCAAGAGGAACCAGGAGGGACCAAGAGGAACCAGGAGGCAGGAGGAACCAGGAGGGACCAAGAGGAACCAGGAGGGACCAGGAGGAGGCAGGAGGTTTTCGTCCAACATGAATATTACAGATTTAAAAACAAGTTTAAGTTTTTCATTAAAATTTAAACAAAAATTTAATTTAATTTGATCAATCTCTTGACCAACTGGTCCAGTCTATGACCAGTCTGAAGACGTACTGGCACATCTATCAGCCCAGTCTGACCAGCTTAACCAGTGTAACCAGTGGTTACACAGACAACAACCAGTGTCAGCCCAGTTTGACCAGTACCAGTACTACATTAATGTCAGTTCATGCAGAAATTGTTTTTGATGACTCTTCTGGTTCAGGGAAACGGCGTCAGAGTGAGCGCTCCTGCATTTTATTTGACTGATCAAAAACAGAGTGTGTGATGGAAATGACTTCATCTGACCCGCTCTGAGCCATCGCCGTAGGTCGTGTTGTTCTGACTCTGACAGGAGCTGAAGTGAAGTGTCAGGTGTATCAGAGGGGAGGGGCTTGTTTACCTGAGGCAGTGGAGGTCCGCATGGCCGACAGCTCTCTGTGCAGCAGGTTGGCCTGAGCATCCGTCACCCACAGGAAGAGCAGCGAGGGGGCCGGACCTTCCCAACCGGTCAGCAGAGCCCCGCCCTGAGCCACGCCTCCATCCCAAACGCCATAACCTCGAACCTGAGACGCCACCACGGTCACTTCCCATTGCTCCAATCCTGACACTGAGACATGAGACATGTTTCTTCTTTGAATCTTTCATCATATTTATTCAGATGAAACCAGCTGTTAAACTTCAGACGAATGAAGAAATCTCAGCTGTCGCCAATTAAGTTTAAACATTTCTGTAAAAGTCGTTAAAGAGTCAAATCAAATCAGTTCAGGGAACAAGTGACACAGCATATTAATGTAATATTTTGAAAATAGAGTTTTAATTTAAAGAAAAACAAATGAATGTTTTGATGGAAAATGTTGAAATAAAAACTAAATTATTTCAAGAAAAAGTTTGTGACATTTTCAGTTGAAATAGTTTGATGGAAAAAGTCAGAATTTCAAGATAAAATATTTGTTAAATATAATATATAGATATAATATAATATCTTGAGAGAAAAACAGTCATATTATATATTTATCTGAGTATTACTCAAATAAAAAGAATGTGTTGAAGGACTTTTACCTTTCAGAGGAACAGTGATGCCGTCTTCAGTGATCTACACAGAGAGAGAGAAGATCAATCTGTTATCTAATTATCCTCCACACTGTCTGTTTTAAATGAAATCAAATTATTAATAAAACTTCTTGGAGGAAATTTGACATAAAAGACAAACGTGTCTTTGGTCGTTGTCATTATGTCAGTCTTCGTTATTACGGTTGTGTGTGTTTTATAATTAGTGTTTCTGTCTGAGTGTAGCTGCGGTGTTCTTCCTCTTGTTTTGCTGTTTGTTGATGAGCTCGTTGGATATTAAAATGTGTAAATGCACATATGTGAGCAGTCCTCTGACCTCTGACCTCTCTCACACCGAGGCGTGACTTTCACAGCTTGTCTCAGGATGTTTCATGCAGTCGGCTGTAGGTCTCTGGATAAAGTGTTAGATAAACTACCAGACATCACGACCATCAAATAAAATACTGTCAGGCAGATTCTCTGACACGCTGACCCACTAACCTCTTCCTGTCCTGCCCTCCTGGTTTTTACGGCGCTCTAATTAAAGCCGGCGCTGCGCCATCAGACCTCATGCTGCGACTTCATTGCTCGTTAATGACTGAAACTTTAGCGTTTTACAGCCTCCGTGGGAGTTCGGAGTTTCTCTGCTCTTACGCCACACTTTGACTCTCTTCCCGCTGCATTGCCACAGGGGCTTTCAGGTGCCGTTGCCATGACGATGGTTTGGTGTTTTATGCCAAAACGATTTAGGTGTTTTCCAATGAGACTCCTGAGTTCATCCAAAGTTGTCAGAGTTTTGGCTGAAAGTCAAGTTTCATTATACTGACGGATTTAGTGTAAGTGAGGTGGTGTGAACACACACACACAGACACAGACACACACACACACAGACACACACAGACACGCACACACACACACACACACACAAAATAAAACAAACATAAACACTGGAAAACACATGTGAATTATTAAAACTACAGTACAAGCAACAGAATACAATTATGGGTGTGTGTGTGTGTTCGTGTGTGTGTGAGAGATCTGGAACAGGACATGGAAAAAGAAAAGACGGTGAAAACATTGAGTTGGTGCAGAAACTCTGGAACGTCCAACAGCAGCTGCCTGGCAGTAAATGCACCACTCAAAGTGTTCATACTGACCTGAGCACACATTTAACATGGTTTGTGACTGAAGTGATAATATATATAAAAATATAAATAAAGTTTTCTTGAAATGTTTCTTCCTGGTCACTGCTCTGAAAAACTTTATGAAACATGATTTATTGGAGAAATAGAACAAGAGAAGTTGTAAAATAGAAAAATCAACATGTAGAAAATGTAAATATCTGTCGGGTGTGAAGACGCTGTGGTTCAGTCCATGATCGGCGAGGAGACGACCTCATAGATTTCTGAAGACACTTTTCTAACGTGTCAAGTAAAAATCTGGTAAACGTCAGCTGTACTCACCATTATCGTCCCGCTGGCGTCGGCGTGTGTCAGGCCGGCGTGAAGCGAGGAGAACTCCAGCTGCAGGAAGGAAGGTGGCGTCAGCAGCGGCTTGTCGAGACCTCCTTCAGCTCTGGACGAACAGACCTGTTGACCCTGTCAGACGACACCCAGGTACACAGTCAACACACGGGTACTTCCCTCAGGATGTCTCAGGTCAGGCTGCACATTCACACTGCAGTGATTCTAGAGGAGGATTCAGTCTGATGATGCAGAGTTTCCCACTACCAATGTCAATAATCAATAACATTAATAATCAGGTATCAATAGTTTCTATAAGAAGTTTATCTGTTGTTTCCTGTGGGGTCACCAGAGGAGAGTCCTCAGGTGTTAACAGTTCACCCACAGTGAGGATGACTTCTTTCATCAGAGGAAAGTGTTGACATCAAACAGAAGGTCAAGTGACCTAGGACCATTGTGTTTCAGTCAGACACTAACGACCCTAACGACTTTAGACAGAGTAAGAAAAGAAAAAGACTTGATGCGAGTAATAAAACGTAATAAAGTGAATTTCGTCTTCTTTAGTTGGAAACAGATCTGGGTCACGTTCAGCTGGTGAACACTGTCATTAAGATTGTCAGCTGGTTTCAGTAAACACAACAACAAACACTAAGACAGTCCATTCAGTCCATTTGGATCTGCTCACAGCCCCACAGGGTTCTGATGCTCTACAGGGTCTACAGAGACCAGACCAGAGACCAGAGACCAGAGACAAGAGACCAGACCAGAGACCAGACCAGAGACAAGAGACCAGACCAGAGACCAGACCAGAGACAAGAGACCAGAGACCAGAGACAAAAGACCAGACCAGAGACCAGACCAGAGAGAAGAGACCAGACCAGAGACCAGAGACCAGACCAGAGACAAAAGACCAGACCAGAGACCAGACCAGAGAGAAGAGACCAGACCAGAGACCAGAGCAGAGACAAGAGACCAGAGACAAGAGACCAGAGACCAGACCAGAGACCAGAGAGAAGAGAGCAGACCAAAGACCAGAGACCAGAGACAAGAGACCAGACCAGAGACCAGACCAGAGACAAGAGACCAGACCAGAGACCAGACCAGAGACAAGAGACCAGACCAGAGACCAGACCAGAGACAAGAGACCAGACCAGAGACCAGACCAGAGACAAGAGACCAGACCAGAGACCAGACCAGAGACAAGAGACCAGACCAGAGACCAGAGAGAAGAGACCAGACCAGAGACCAGACCAGAGACAAGAGACCAGACCAGAGACCAGACCAGAGACAAGAGACCAGACCAGAGACCAGACCAGAGACAAGAGACCAGACCAGAGACCAGACCAGAGACAAGAGACCAGACCAGAGACCAGACCAGAGACAAGAGACCAGACCAGAGACCAGAGACCAGAGACCAGAGACCAGACCACAGACCAGAGACAGTAATCACCAGAGCCCAAAATGATCCTGTTTTCTATCAATATGTTGTTGAACAAACATAACCTGATCATCATAATGAGTATCCTGTGTCAGGACTTCAGGGCTCTGAGATACAGAAGACAAAGAGATGATAGATGCAGATATTTCATCTGTTGTTTTGACAGAATACTAAACTGAGTTTCTGGGTTTGGGGGATCAGATGAGTCCACCAGATGAAGGTTTTGAGGTCTCTGGTGTCTGAACAGCTGCAGGTGTTCTCAGTAAATTAAAACCTGCAGCCCGCTGGCCTGTCGGAGAGATTTCGATGCTCCAGTCTGAGGAACGACCTGGCTGACTTCTGGGTTATTTAATCCTGGAGCCTCTGTGCTCTACATGACTCCGGGTCTTCGTTTCCCAGATACTAATTGTTATTCACACAGATGGCACGCATCAAAGTCAAGCTGGTTTTTCAGCAGACTTCAAGAGATAATCACGCCGCTCCTTCTCCCTCTAAAGACTTCCAGGATGACTATAAAGTTTTCATAGTTCTCTTCATCATTTCTATCAGTTACATCATCACTGTAAAGATCTGAGAACTACATGACCAGGTCCGTCCCTTCATCACATCCTCCTGCAGCACCAACATTTTATCATATTGCCACAAAATGTTTGCAAAACAGTTAAAAGATTTGTTGAAAATAGACTTGGTTTTTGTCCTGTGAGTGATGGGGGGGACATGGCCTAAAACTGATACCTGAATCTTGACCTGCAGAACTGGCACCACCTCATTTGAAACCTTGAAAGAGCAATGTGAAAAGAACCAAACCTGAACCTCTAGTACCTTTAATAAGTACCTTTAGAACCTTTAGTAAACACCTGAGACAGGTAGGCAGGTAGGCAGAGACACAATGAGATGCATTACCTGCAGCAGCTGACACACTGTGAGCTGATTAGACTAAAACCTGGACTGGTATAAATCTTAGCAGCTACTTTTAGCCTGAGGATGCTGTTGAATGTGGTCGGTGGTTTAATGGCAGTGAGTGGAGAACCAGCTCCACCTGCTGTTTACCTCCATCAACCAGTCGCCTCATGTTCACTCCGAGGAGGAGTCAAGACTTCACTCTGGTTTGACTCTTTGGGATAAGTCTGGATGGAAACTTGGCCACTGGTTGTGTGAGACCAGCTGAGCAGAAGAGTGAATTAGGTAAAATCATCTGAATGCAAAACTAGAACCTCCTCCTCGTGGTCGTATCCCTCCGCCACTCAGACCAGCTCCAGGTCACATCCTATTTATCCAGAGTCAGAGAAAACATGAACCATGTGTGTGAAGTTTTGTCATAATTTCTGTGAAGTCTTGAGTAATGGTTAAAGGGTTTTTTGAGGTCACACTGACCTTGACCTTGACCTTGACCCCCAAAATCTAATCAAGTCATCCTTTAGTCCTGGTGAATGTTCGTATTCCTTCAAGGTGTTACTGAGACATTGTGTCCACGAGAATGTGACAGACGGACAACCTGAAAACAAAATGGCTGCTCTGACTGTCGCCGGCGTGGAGGAATAACAAGCAGAGATAATCTTTCTCCTGTGACCTCTAACAGGAAGCTCTGCTGTAGGACGAACAGGTGTGTCTCCTACCTGCATCTTGTCTGAGTTCCCACCATGGGATTGGTTCGCCCGGCTGGCGCTCTGTGACGTCCTCTTTGCTGCGTCTCCATCGTCCTCCCCCTCCTCTTCCTCCTCACTCGACAGCACAACTGAAGATAAATGACAAATAATCTAAATCAATATCTTTAAATATGATAAATGATTCAGTCATGTGAATATTTGTTTATTTAATTTATCTGATATAAATTCTGAAGGAAAGAGCTGCAGGTGAATATTTACAGGGACTTGGAGCGTCTGTTGTGGATGTGATCAATAACTGGATTGATGGCGACAGGTTAGAGATTCTGATTTTTGTTTCCATTCAATCATATTTTCTTCTACTTTAATACCAATAAGAAACAGTTTATTTTATTGGTCTCTGGGTTCTGGTCTGACTCACTGGGCTCGGCTGGACTCTGTCTGGGTTTCCTCCTCAGTCGAAGCTGCAGGTTTGTCTTCCTCTCTCTGAACTCCCTCCACCTCTGTCTCTCCTTCTCCCTCACATCCTCCATCAGGTTGCTCCCGGCGGCGATCCACGCCGTCTGGTCCAGACTCCGCCTCCTGTCTGGCGCCGTCACCGAGGAGACGGAGGAGGAGGAGGAGGAGGAGGAGGAGGAGGAGGAGGGAGGTCTGTGGACGACGTTTGTAGACGGGGAGACGGAGTCATCCTCTGACGTGTGATCTGAACCCGAGACAGACGAGTTGTGTCTCTTCAGAGGAGAGTCGCTCTGAAACCAGGGTTCATTCATTTGGTTTATTATTCTACACACAGAGGAAAACACTGTGTAAAGAGCCACAAAAAGACAGTAAGTGGACACTGAGTTCAGCATCTAATGTCATTCATTTGTTTTAAACATCTTATGACTATTTAGTGTTTAACTTGTTAATATCATGATGATGAGTTTTCCTTGCATAGTTACAACTTTATTCTCAAACTGTTAAACGTCAGTGAAACTTTTTTCTGGTAGTTAATGTCCTGACTTCACCTCAGAACGAAAATCTAACGTTTCTCTTATTTTATGACTGTAGAGCGTCATGATTTTACATAAAACTAAAAAACACTCTCACAATATTTCAGCTCTACATGTAAAAATAAATGTACTAAAAAAACTTCTTCATAAAACACTGTTTTTTCCTTAAAGCTACAGCTTTTTGTCAAAATATCACATCATCTGAGTCTCTGCTGTAAACTGCTTTAAAGCTCCTGTTGGCCTGATGTTGCTCCACAGATGCTCTAACAACAGCAAAATAAAACTATTTTTACCCATAAAGCTGATACTGAGCTCCCTCTTATATAATTGTAATGTAATGTAATGACTAATTACCAAGCTGAGAAACCATGAACTGTCTCTCTGAGACCATAACTTCACTTAAATTTCAAACACGTCCCAGTGAAGTGTGAGTGAGTCTGTTCTTCCTGAACTAAAACAAAACCAGTTTGGCATCAGTTTCCTGAACTGAAGTTCATTTCAGTTTTGGTGGAGAGTTTGAGAGTTTGATGGTGAGTTCACAGAGCTGTCAATCATCTGCTCTCATGTGAAACCCTGCTCCCGACCTCTGAGCGTTACCTTCCCCTCAGCGGCATCCCATCCTGACTCGACTCTCCTCCACTGTCTGGCTCCCAGCGGCGAAGGACTCCGACTCCCAGCATGCTCCTCACCTCGCAGCTTTGCCAGAGAGTCCACGGACGCCACAGAGATGCTGTTACCTGACAAGGACGAACCTGGAGTCGAGATGACTATCAGTTACTTTAAAGGTAACGTCCTGTACAACCAGCTAATAAAGATGTAATAACTGATTTTTATGTCTGAGAATAAACAAACAAATAAACAAACTTTTTGCAATAAAGTTGCAAAAGTCAAAAGTTTCATTTTCACAAGTGAAACAGAAACTGAAAGTGTAAATGTTTCTGGTGAAAAGTGATTTTCACATGTTATGGAAAACTGCTGCTGAAATAATGAATACTGTAACAATAATAACAATAATAATAATAATATTATATGTCCATGTGTTTATGTGCACATCTACTTCATTAATGTTCTTTAATGAAGCTGCCAATTCAAATCTCACCAGAGGATTCATCAGTTTTCTTCTTCTGTGGTGGAGACAGATGCTCTGAGGTCACTTCAGGCTGCAGCAGTCGGTGTGACGCTCTCTTAGGACGCCATCTGGTGGATGAAACATGGGACAAAGGTTCAGTGAAAACAACTCACTGCACAGATCTCCATTTAAAACAGACAAGTGGATGTGACTTTAACCTGCTGAAAAGCACTAAAGTTGTTGAGTTAAAAATGTGATAGCAGACAGGAGAGGCAGGAGGAACTTTAAAGTTTCTGGACTCTTGTGGCGCTCCTACTTTGTTTTCTGGACTTGTTTCTGGAACAAGAATTTTTGTATGAAGATTCTCCACAGTGGAGAATCTGTTGTGTTGATTGTGTAAAGACTGCGGAGGAAGTGAAGCGTGAGTCTCCTGGTTCTGTGTAGACGTGGTGTGAGAGTTTCAGACTCCAGGCTCAGGGATTCAAACCAGAAACTTTTGACACCAGCTTCTGTGAACTCACAGTGAAGACGACTCCGCTCTCTGTCGCGGCTGTGACTGGCTGCTCGAGCTTCCTGGTGATCTGTGATTGGCTGCTGATGCTGCACCTCTGTTGGAGCAGGTGAGTCCCAGCAGCGTTTTCACCACGTTCCTGAACAGAGGTTTACACGGCGTTCTGAACGGACATGACAAAAACCATCTTTAGAAGTGTTTTAATTCACATCAGGTTCAGTACGCCTCTGAATCTTCAGTGTTGTTTTCTGGTGTGATGAACTCTACACGCTATAGGAGGCGTTGTACAAACCTCTGTCTGTTTGTAGAGGAGCCAAGTGTGTTCCCAGCATGCATCCTGTCAGCTCCCCCTCTGCTGGACTGATCCCCATAAGCCTGTTCAGACAAAACAAGACGGGCCTGAATCCAACTCTTTCTAGTCTCTGTGTTCTCTTCAAATACAGTGTACCACCTTAAAAGACCACCTTTAGAAACATTAACAAATCTGTAGCGTCACCTTAAAGGAACCACCTGTCTTTAGAGAAGATGACAGATCAGTAATACCACCTTAAAAGGACCCTACAGTTCGGACAGACCCCTTACAGAGACACTGACAGATGAATAATACCACCTTAAGTTGTGGGGCAGGGCTCTGGAGGCGGGAAAGTGGTGACTGCAGGTGCACATGGGTGGAGTCAGAACCTGTTGGCTGTTTCTTCTTCGGGATTTTGAAGACAGACGCCATCCTGTCAACAACACAGAAAACACACTCAGGCCAGACCTCGAACAGAAAACATACAGAACTACTGCAACAGTCCCATCTGGCTGCAGTGTGGACATCATGCAATTGAAAGAGGTCACCATGCCAACATCCATTACAAAAACCAGACTTTGTAACGTGGTGTTACCGGATGTAATGAAATATGGTTAAAACACTCAAAACTGAGACCTCGCTTCGATCAATAAACTAACTGTTTCTGTACAGATGCTAGCGCAGAAAATAACAATCCAAAAATGAGACAAACCAAATAACAATAGAGGATCAATCTGGTTTTTGTGCTTCTGCTCACAAAGTTAGACCTGAAATGAATTATTAAATACTGTATTAACCCTGTTGTCTTCTACCATACACCATCATTAAACATTTATCCTACAACTAAGGCTGACAGATAAGTTTTACTCTTCAGGGAGCAGTTTCAGTCTTGCTTGGCTCGGGGACTCTTGGAGCTCAGGAATTGAACCTGAGACCTTTTCCCGCCACCTATCACAGCAGCCAGTCCTTTAACAGGAAACACACAAACTACTGGGAGAATCATATCTGGCTGCTGCAGGGAGACGATCAGTTCCCCCAACAAAACATTCAAAAACAAAAGGTTTTTTAACGCAGCATCGCTCATTATGATAAAACTTGAAATTCTGAACTATCAGGATTTATTCTGTCATTTGGGTTTGGGGTGAAATTCACCAAAACAGCTATTTACGTAAACTGAGTGTAAAATTATTCAGGCCTTGGTCATTTTAGTCTCAGTTCAACCACTGAATATGATGCTGCGGTCGCTAGCTGAGCGCGCGAATCATGTATAAAAGTACATGTTTTTACAGTATAAGTTCTAGTTAGTGGATTATTTGTGAGCCGAATTTACCAGAAGGTCTTCCACTTTAATATAAAGTCTTTACTCGTATCCCACTGTGTGTGTTTGTTTCATCTTACTGGAAAAATGTTGAATGGCGATATTTGTTAGCGGGGATCCTGCTGGGGGGTAGCCTCAGTAAAAACCCAGCTCCACTGAAACCTCAGCCAAAGGAAAGTGTTAACTATCAGTTGAATATTTATATGAAACTGAGCAATGACAGCTCTGTTAACAGAAACTTAAGGCAGCTTTCAGACTCTAAATTTACCAACCTTATGTCAGCCGGCGGAGCTAAGCTGCTAGTTAGCCGGTGAGCTAAGTTAGCTGATGTCTGGCTTCTTGTTAAACGCTCGTAAACTCTCCGGCAGGTTCATGTGGTGGGAAGCACGCGCTGTCTGCTGGGTAAAAAGTGAAAAAAAATATATTTTAAAACCACATTTTTATCATTTCTGTCCGCTGCCGGTCTGAGCTGACGACGCTGTCCTCAAAGACTTGAAAGAAGTGAAATGACAACAACCGCTGCGCACAACAGCGTGATTACGTCACTGAAAACGTAAATTTGATTTAGCTTTATTTAAAAACACCTGTTTACAAAAGACAAAAGTGCAAATAATTTATTAACAAACTCACCTGTGCTTGGACTTTAAAAAGACAAAAGACAAGAAAATGACGGAATCTTAAAAATAAAAGTCAACATGTTTATCCTGTAATAATCGTAGCTTCATCTTTAAAGAAAGAAGTTTACAAGAATCATTTAGAAGAGAGAAAAATAACCTGTTTTAACTCATGAACCTGAAAATGTGTTTGAGTGAAAGAGACAGACATGTAGAGACTGAACTATCTGTTCAACAGTGAGAACGTTTCTCTCTCTGCTACGTTCAACACAGAGACACTGAGGAACCAAACGACCAGAACCCAAACCCAGGATACAGAGGTTCAGTGAAGGTGGTGTTGAAGGTGTGGAGGTGAATCAGTGAGTCAGAGGAGACTCCGTAGAAGGACAGAGAGCCAGCAGGACAATCCACATACACCGCTACTCTGTTAGGGACAGAGGAGGAGGAGAACAACCTGGAGAAGATGGAGGAGGAGGAGGAGTAGACAGATGTTTTTCTGTCATTGTGAAAGACAGAGTAACCAACATCAGAGCAGTACAGACTCCAGGACTGATCGTTCTTTCCAAACTCACAGTCTTTACTGTTTCCTTTTCTGCTGATTCCTCTGTAACTCACTGATATTTCAACCCCTCCTCTCCACTCAACCTCCCAGTAACAGTGACCAGTCAGACCAGTTGAACACAGCAACTGAGGACACTGGTCAAATCTGTCTGGATGATCAGGATATGACTGATCCTCCTTCACATGTTTCACCTTCCTGTTGTTGTCAGACAGTTTGATCTGTCTGTTCACTGTGTTTGTGTCGATTGTGAGTTCACAGGAATCTGATGGAGAGAACAAGACACAGCTGCAGTTATTGATCATCTGATCAGTTATTGACAGTTTGATGAAGACTCCTGACATCAGTGATGTGACAGTTTGAAGATGGTTGAATGTGCTGCTTTGTTTTCATCGATCACATTAAAAACACACTTACACTTCCTCAGACCTGGTGTCAACCATCGGACTCCACCAGGCTCCGCCCTGAAAGGAGGAGGGGGGTCAGACCAGCACGTTCTCTGTCAGCATGCACACATGGACATTACATGGCTCTCATACACAGACTGTTTGATTACTGTGTTCAGATGGAGGCTTGTGTGTATGGATGTACATTGACCACAGAGAAACAGGAAGCGGAGTCTTCATCTTTAATGATACAGAGCAGGGAGGAGACATGGAGAAGACACTTCATCACCTTGTCTAATAGTAAAGTCTGCACCTGCATAAAGTCCCTCCTCTCTCAGACAGTGTGTGTGTCTGCAGCAGGCCTCTACATACCTGAGAGTCTCCAGTCTCCAGTCTGGATCCTCCAGTCCAGCAGACAGAAGCTTCAGTCCTGAGTCTCCTGGATGATTGTAGCTCAGGTCCAGCTCTCTCAGGTGGGAGGGGTTGGAGCTCAGAGCTGAGGCCAGAGAAGCACAGCCTTCCTCTGTGACCAGACATCCTGACAGACTGAACACACAAAACAACACACAGGAACCCTCTGTCAACACCTGCTGCTCTGTTAAACTGTCATCAGATAAACAGGTTGATGGATCCTGACCTGAGAGTCTCCAGTGTACAGAGTGGACTCTCCAGTCCAGCAGACAACAGCTTCACTCCTGAGTCCTGCAGGTCGTTGTTACTCAGGTCCAGGTGTCTCAGACTAGAGGACTGGGAGCTGAGGACTGAGGACAGAGCTCCACAGCTTCTCTCTGAGAGGTTACAGCCACTCAGTCTGAAGAGATGATCATGAGGAATTAAAGAAGAAAGGAAGTTATTTTCTCTCCTGTTGAAAAGACAGAAGTGTCTTTATATAATGATGAATAAATCAACTCTCTCTACACTTACAGAGCTTTGTTAGAGGCTTTGACCACTGGCAGCAGCTTCAGAAGAGCCTCCTCTGAAGCAGAGTATTTCTTCAGGTCAAACACGTCCAGATCTTCTTCTGAGGACAGTAAGATGAAGACCAGAGCTGACCATTGAGCAGGAGACAGTTTATCTGTGGAGAGACGTCCTGATCTCAGGGACTGTTGGATCTGCTCCACTAGAGAACGATCATTCAGTTCATTCAGACAGTGGAACAGGTTGATGCTTTTCTCTGCAGAGGGAGTCTCTTCAATCTTCTTCTTGATGTACTGGACTGTTTCCTGATTGGTCTGTGAGTCACTTCCTGTCTGTGTCATCAGACCTCGTAGGAGAGTCTGATTGGTCTGCAGTGAAAGACCCAGGAGGAAGCGGAGGAACAAGTCCAGGTGTCCATTTGGACTCTGTAAGGCCTCGTCCACAGCTCTCTGGTAGAAGTTTGTCTCTGCAGATTCGTCTCGTCTTGGTTCAGACTTCTTGGAGGTTGATTGTTCTTCTGACATCAGATTGAGTCCAGACTTGATGAAGGTCAGATGGACATGAAGAGCAGCCAGAAACTCCTGAACACTCAGATGGACGAAGCAGAACACCTTGTCCTGGTACAGGCCTCTCTCCTCTTTAAAGATCTGTGTGAACACTCCTGAGTACACTGAGGCTGCTCTGATATCGATGCCACACTCTGTCAGGTCTGATTCATAGAAGATCAGGTTTCCTTTCTGCAGCTGCTCAAAAGCCAGTTTTCCCAGAGACTCAATCATCTTCCTGCTCTCTGGACTCCAGTGTGGATCTGTCTCAGATCCTCCATCATACTTGACCTTCTTCAGTTTGGACTGAACCACCAGGAAGTGGATGTACATCTCAGTCAGGGTCTTGGGCAGCTCTCCTCCCTCTCTGGTTTTCATCACCTCCTCCAGAACTGTAGCAGTGATCCAGCAGAAGACTGGGATGTGGCACATGATGTGGAGGCTTCGTGATGTCTTGATGTGGGAGATGATCCTGCTGGCCTGCTCCTCATCTCTGAACCTCTTCCTGAAGTACTCCTCCTTCTGTGGGTCAGTGAACCCTCTGACCTCTGTCACCACGTCAACACACTCAGGAGGGATCTGATTGGCTGCTGCAGGTCGTGTGGTTATCCAGAGGCGAGCAGAGGGAAGCAGTTTCCCCCTAATGAGGTTTGTCAGCAGCACGTCCACTGAGGTGGACTCTGTAACATCAGTCAGGATCTCAGTGTTGTGGAAGTCCAGAGGAAGTCAACACTCATCCAGACCGTCAAAGATGAACACGACCTGGAACTGATCAAACCTGCAGATTCCTGCTTCTTTGGTTTCAGTAAAGAAGTGATGAACAAGTTCCACCAAGCTGAACTTTCTCTCTTTCAGCACATTCAGCTCTCTGAAGGTAAATGGAAATGTGAACTGTATGTCCTGGTTGGCTTTGTCTTCAGCCCAGTCCAGAGTGAACTTCTGTGTTAAGACTGTTTTCCCAATGCCAGCCACTCCCTTTGTCATCACTGTTCTGATTGGTCCGTCTCTTCCAGGTGAGGCTTTAAAGATGTCTTCTTGTCTGATGGTTGCTTGTCCTCACACTGATCCATGCTGCTGAGTTCACATCCACATCAGCTCACACACACTTTCTACCTTCATGTGGAGAGAAATACACATCATTCATCTGCACATCAACTCAAATGTACATCATTTCTCCAGCTGCTCCTCCACTGATTGGCTCTTCCTCTCTGTTTCATATGAGTGTGAGGCAGAGGAAGCTGCCATCAGCTGCTGTACTTCTACCATCCGTCCACTAGATGGCGTCATGAAGCTGCAGTGACGTGAAGAGCAGCCCAGCAAACACACGGGATCATGGACGATCATTAACATCTACTGACTCACTGAGTTTATCTGACAGTCTATGTCTAATGCAGTACAAGTATAAAGTACTAGAACATGGAAACACTCCAGAGAAGTACAAGTACCTCAGAACTGCACTAGAGTACATGTGCTCAGTTACTCTGAAGAATCTGATTCTGATTATTGATCCAGCAATGAGAAATTAGTAATAAATAAAGTCTCAGTAAAGCTCTGACAACAACATGACATGTTCAGTACTGATCAGTGATAGGGAGTAACAGCCAGTATTGATCAGTGATAGGGAGTAACAGTAAGAATTGATCAGGCTAATATTCATGTGAAACATAAGAAGCGACACTACTTCCTGTTGCAGAACCAGGAGCCTCTGACTCATGTGATGTGGTGTTAACTGTCTTTCTGAACATCATATAGCGCCTTAAAAACCCTGTCAGCCCCTCAGCCCGCCACACTGAGTCCACATCAGTCCTGCCATGTAAATCTAATGACAGACCACTCACCCACAGAGAAAGTCACAGCTGTTCTCCAGTCATCAGTAAGTGGAGCTACACAGTAATAACGACTCTGTGTTCAACTATTGACCATCAACTAACTCTGTTTCTACTCTTATTCCACCGCTTCTACTGAAAACATCAACACAACATGGCGGACACATTATTGTGTTAACAAGTAAACCATTACAAACTGTTCACATTACCTTCAGAGGAGAAAATAATAAGCGTCACAATGGTAGGTGAAAGTGAAACTAAACTTCAATTAGGGAACGGAGGGCGGGGGAGTAAAGAGTAAAATACAGAACAGAAACTTATCGACAGAAAAGTTAAGGACATGTTAAGTTGTAGTTTGACTTTGTTTAGAGACACAAACGTTTAGAAACAACCAAACTCCTGGAGGTTTAGTGAAAAGTCGGTGTTTGTTGGAGAGAAACCAGGTCACTTTCACTGTGTTTTATAGTTGCTATGGTAACAGAGTGCAGCGGGAATGAGTTAGCATTATAGTACTTTCGGTTCCATCATCCGTTAGTCTATGGGTTTCAGGCGCTATGTATGATTTTTGCTATCACTACATAGCTAACGTTAGCATTAGCAGGTGTTTACTTACCAGTCTAGAAGAAACGTTGTGAGTTCACCATCAAACTTCATTCCTTTACTCACCAACATCTGTCTCCAGAGGTTGAAAGAAACACCAGTGTCAACTCTTCTCTCTGTTACGTCTTTTCTTCAAATGAAGTTAGCATGCTAACCAGCTAGCCGCGGCCAGTATTGTCACTGTAGCCTCCAGTCTGCCCTGAAGACGAAGCTGCTCGGTCACCAGTGTCCTTAAAAACATGAGTCTTGCTTTTAAAAAGCTGCTGTGACTGTGAACAAGTTACTAAATGTGTAATATAGCGCCCCCTCCTGATAAAAATAGGACCCGAAACACCATGTGTTTCTCTGACGACAAATCAGCATCGCATTAGAAGGGTCAGAGTCTTAGGCTAAATAAAGATGGATGTTAGCCTCCGTGACGTCACCCATAGGTTTCTGAAGCGCGAACTGTAAACTACCACCGTGGCAATCTTGCCAGTAACTGACTCCGTCGAACTCACGGCTAATCATGGATGTATTATAAAAATTGTTCTTTGTAAACTGACTGACAGAGAAATACTCTGAGTATTTACTGCCCCCTGTGGTCACACTGAGTCACTACAACACTACGTTACACTGATGTAACAAAGTTAGATATGAAACAACTTATTAAGTACTGTATTAACCCTGTTGTCTTCTACCATACACCATCATTAAACATTTATCCTAGAAATGTCTCTAACAGTAAAAATGTCACAGTGGATGAAAGAATACCTCAAATGTTGGAGGAGCATTTTCACAACTAAATACATGTCTCTGCAACATAATTAATCATAATGAATTTCCTGCATGTTGTGTTATGTAGAAAACATCAGGCCTGTTGTTGGGACAAATATTAACCTTTGTTTCTAAAACTGATTTGGTAAAAACATGAGATTTAAACATACATACATATTTAGGAAAGTCTGGGCAGTTTTCTTTCCAGATTTTAAGCATTGTCACTGGAGTGAGACTAAATTTATGAATTCATTTCAAGTTTGCTTTTTTAAAATTTTGTTACTAGTAAATTAGAAACATATTCTGTTGCAGATACATGCCCACTTATCTGATATATCCTTAATAAATGCATTTAGTTAAGGGGCAGTTGTCACTTTCTAACTCAATTTAAAATGTTGTTTCTTATTTTAGGGTTAATCCTGAAATTCAAGTGAGACCAAAAGAACACAGACTGTCTTTGTCTTTTCTCAGACCTTTCAAACAAACTGTGACAGTGTTTGAGTTTGAACTGAATCAGCTCAGTCGTCCTCAGATTCACTGAAAGACAAAACACTGATACTCACAGGAGGCTCTTATTGTGAAAAGACATGGAAATGAAAGCCAGAATACTAAAAAATAAATATATCATAAAATGATCTTAACTTAATATGTTTATTAGTAAATTTACTGAGGGATAAACTGACTGTGGCCAGCAGGGGGCACTGTGGTTACACCCCTGTCTGCACACACTATATCTCCTCTGTGTGTGTGTGTGTGTGTGTGTGTGTGTGTGTGTGTGTGTGTATGTATGTTAATTATTCTGAGTCTAAACTTGTCAGCCACTAATTGGCAGTCTGACACACACACACACACACACACACACACACAGTTAGTGAGTGTGTAAATGTTTGTGTGTGGAAGCGTGTGTCAATTAAAGGGTAAAGGTCGGCAGCAGGAGTCGGGGCGGGCAAGGTAGGTGTCACTGTGTGTGTGTGTGTGTGTGTGCTGCAGAAGTCAGTTCAGTTCAGATTTATTTGATTTTACCTCATCTTACTTTTAGTTTTATAGTTTTGGTTTAATTCTATTTTCCTATAATTTTGTATAACCTTTTTGTGGTGCGTTCAGTGTCTCCACAGTTTTACTTGCAGTCTGGGTAACTTTTTTACTTGATGCGTTTAGTGTCTATGCAGCACAATCTGTGTTGTGTTTCGTGTCTCCAACTTCCTGTTGAGCGTTCACTGTCTTGTACTGGATGTTTGAAGCTCATACCAACATCAATGTTTTTTACATTAACATAAAACACTGACAGATCTGTGAGAGGAAAATGTTTCTGTGGTGTTTCCATACTGTGTGTGTGTGTGTGTGTGTGTGTGTGTGTGTGTGTGTGTGTGTGAGATCTCTCTCCAGCGTTGTCGGTGCTGTCAGGCCTCGTTTCCGTGACGATCAGCGCTACAGCTCTGATTATTCATCTGTCACACTGCTGTCTCTCACACACACACGCACGTGTCTCTGTGTGCCTCTCTCAGTGGTAACCATGGTTACAATGGTTTTGATGGACAGCCGGCAGGTCACGCAGTCAGCAGGGCAGAGGCTTCGATGCACAGACAGGTGGTTCAAGTCAAAGTGTGTCGCTTTATTACCTCAAACGATCCTGATGAATGAACTTTTTGTTTGTTCAAGAGCGTCTTCTCTTCGGATCAACCACTGGAGGGCGCTCCGGTTGAGGATCTGTAACTTTTAATGATTATTATGAAACATTATTCATTTTAAAAAAGTGTTAAAATTCACATTTTATTTTGTATTACATGGAGAAGTGGAATCAGAGTAAAATATGAATCATAAAATTGGATAAAAAACATTATATATGGAGCTTTCATCGTAGAATTTATCGCAGAGAATAATCTAATTGTAACTCCTACCAGGTGACTCTACCTGAGTCCATGTGTTGTCAGGACGACAGAAAAAGGGAGTTGAGTTAATCTTTGTCCTTGTCCGTCAACCTTTACCTTAGTCTGTCCTCCATCTTTTTCTTCTTCTCCGCTCTGCTGCGTCGTCCTGAAAACACACAGTGGCCGTCAGTCGCTGCACTCAGGGGAGATTTGTGGAAGAGCGATCAATTTGTCAGACAGGATGTGTGTGATTTATGTGTCCCTGTAGACATCTATTAGCGTCCATCTCTTTCTTCTTTCTTTCTATTTATTCTCTCCATCATCTTTTTTCTGCTTTTCTTTCTCCTCGGATGCTGCTCTTTCTCTTTTAATCTCGTCTCTTCTTTCTCTTGGAGCGTCTCCCTCCTCCTCTTCTTCATTCATCCCTTCTTTCTGCTGTGGCTCTTGTCGTCGTGGTTTGTGCTGTATAACAGAAAGAAGAGGCAGTAAATCATGATGTGGAGCAGCAGAGTTTTTCTTTTCTGAGGTTAAGTCACATTCAAGCCGCCTGTTGCAGCAGCTGAGTTTAAAAACAGGACAAATGAAAGGACAAATCATCATGAAGAGTCTCTGTGGGGATTGCATCGTTATGTCGACAAAGTTTCATCTCGCTCGCACTATTCATTTTTTTCTCTTAAACTCTACTTCCTGGATTTTTACAACACTTGTTTCTGCCATCTTGTGTCATGTATTAGCCACTGTACACAATTATGATTCCTCATACAGCAAATAAATGATTTCCTATGTATAATATGTACATTTAAATTAGTAAATTAACTGTTTAATTATATGAATTTTGAACCAAAGATACAACAGTCGTGTGGTGTTTGATGATGGTGGTGCAGAGCGCTGTCTGACATGTTGCTCCAAATCTCCCATAATTCATCTGGACTGAGATCTGGAGACACAACACAAGGTCACAACATATGATTCACATCATCTTCATCCTCATCAAACCATCAGTGATGGAGACGCTCTCATCCTCTTACATTGCTCAAAATATTTCCAAACGACTCTACAAACTGATGAACCCGTCAACGACTCGTTAATGACGTTTAAAAAATCTACAAATTTTAGTTTTAACATTCAGATTGTGAAAATTATTATAGACTTTTATGATTTATTTGTGCATGAAACTTAAAGACTCCTCTGTAACATCTTTGGTAATTTAAGTTATGGCCGATATAGACAACTGCATCATCTGCATAGAGACGAATCTTCACTGGTGGAACACAAACAGAACAGGTTCCAGTAATGAACTATGTGGTTATTAGACAATAAACAGCAGCCCATGGCATGGCAACATCAGTCAACTGCTCTTACAGCGCCACCATCAGGTCAACGTCTGCTAACGTCAGCAGAGTAACATTGAGCTCATGGCTTAGTGTGGCTGTGACAGTTGCATCCTGAGTTTTTCTCAAGAGTTTTTGGGTCAGGTGAAAATGTTTTTAGGGCTATTTTTTAGTACGTTTTCTATTTTGCACTCTAAGGTTGACTCTGGTGCCGCCGTCAGGACAAACTGTCACTGAAACGTTCTGGTTGTGAAGCATAAAATTCAACTGAAATAACACAGAAATTGTATTTTTGTCAGTAAATTTACTCCACACATGTTCCATCAACAAGTCAGCTGTGGATTTCTGCAACACGAAGAGAGCTGAAATGTGTGTGTGTGTGTGTGTGTGTGTGTGTGTGTGTGGGTGTGGCGCTGCGTGACGGGAGTGATGCATGGTGGGCAAATCGTTTGGCCGCCTTGCGCGTCCTCGGCGGACATCCCCCAGCGACGGATGAGAAACGACGGCGGCAACAAGGATGTAATTTTGAGAAGAAGAGAGGGGGGGGGGTTTGACAGACAAGGAAGGTGAGAGGTGACTGGAGAGAGGGGAGAGAGAAAGAGGGAGAGAGTAGGGGGGATGGAGTTGCCGGAGGGAGAGCGAGGGGGGGGGGGGGGCGGGGGGGGGGGGGGGGGGGGGGGGGCGTGGGGGGGGGGGGAAGGGGGGGGGGGGGGGGGGGGGGGGGGGGGGGGGGGGGGGGGGCGGGGGGGGGGGGGGGGGGGGGTGGGGGGGGGGGGGGGGGGGGGGGGGGGGGGGAGGGGGGGGGGGGGGGGGGGGGCGGGGGGCGGGGGGCGGGGGGGGGGCGGGGGGAGGGGGGGGGGGGGGGGGGGGGGGGGCGGGGGAGGGGGGGGGGGGGGGGGGGGGGGCGGGGGGGGGGCGGGGGGGGGGGGGGTGGCGGGAAGGGGGAGCCGGGGAGGAACGGCGGTGCGAGGGGAGGACAAAGGGATGTGAATGACAGAACGAAGGAGACAGAGGAGGGGGAAGGAGGGAGGCGGGACAAGGAGTGACAGATCGGGGGAGATCTCTCTCTCTCTCTCTCTCTCTCTCTCTCTCTCTCTCTCCGTCGAGGCGTAATCGAGGCGAGGCGCAGCGTTCTCCTCCGAGCCAATTTGAATAATGAGGCAGCCTAATTTCCTTTCACACACACACACACACACCACACACACGAACACACACACATTTTTAGTCTTCCATGCAACACTCTAATTGCCTGTGTTGTGTGTGTTGTGTGTGTGTGTGGATGTTTGTGTGTGTGTGTGTGTGTGTGTGTGTGTGGTGTTGTGTTGTGTATGTGTGTGTGTGTGTGTGTGTGTGAATGCGCGCACACGGATGTTTTTTTCTCTCCGGCTGCCGTTGATTCTCGTCTGTTTTCTGTTTCAGTGTGAAGCGGATTCCCAGCAGGTAAAATAAAAAAAACAGTAGAATCAATAGAGACACAGGTTTTACAGTAGAATAAATATATAAACTACCAACATATTAAGTCTAAACCAGAGTTTCTCAAAGAGTGGTTCCGTGCACCACCAGTGGTCCACAAGCGACCCCTGGTGGTCCTGAGTAATCTGTTAAAATATCATGTTTCTCAAATATGTGTATGTGTTGATTTTAAGAATTAAATGTAAATTCAATCATTATAATTTGAATTGGTTGTTTTCGTGTCGTCTGCCTACTCACGTAGCTACAGCACTTCAACAGTTTTATTAACGTCAGAAATGATCAAAAACTGAGGCAAGACGTGTTTCATCCACTCGACATACTGAGAAAATAATAAGAAAAAGACAGTGAGTGATCTCTCTCTAGG
>NW_019174768.1:633721-636696 GCF_002260705.1 Seriola dumerili | reverse complement strand
GCTGAGGCTGGGTGATGGAGAGAGGGATGAAGAAGAAAAAGAGGAGAAGAGAAAGTAGGGAGGGATTGTGAGTGACAGAGGAGGAGAGAAGGAAGGAGACGGCGGCGAGGGAGGACAAAGGGATGGTGAATGACAGAACGAGGAGACAGAGGAGGGGAGGAAGGAGGGAGGGGGACAAGGAGTGACAGATCGGGGGAGATCTCTCTCTCTCTCTCTCTCTCTCTCTCTCTCTCTCCGTCGAGGCGTAATCGAGGCGAGCGCAGCGTTTCTCCTCCGAGCCAATTTGAATAATGAGGCAGCCTAATTTCCTTCACACACACACACACACACACACACGAACACACACACATTTTTAGTCTTCCATGCAACACTCTAATTGCCTGTGTGTGTGTGTGTGTGTGTGTGTGTGTGTGTGTGTGTGTGTGTGTGTGTGTGTGTGTGTGTGTAATGCGCGCACACGGATGTTTTTTCTCTCCGGCTGCCGGTTGAATTCTCGTCTGTTTTCTGTTTCAGTGTGAGCGGATTCCAGCAGAAAATAAAAAAAACGATAGAATCAATAGAGACACAGTTTTTACAGTAGAATAAATATATAAACTACCAACATATTAAGTCTAAACCAGAGTTTCTCAAAAGAGTGGTCCGTGCACCACCAGTGGTCCACAAGCACCCTGGTGGTCCGTGAGTAAATCTGTTAAAATATCATGTTCTCAAATATGTGTATGTGTTGATTTTAGATATTAAATGTAAATTCAATCATTATATATTTGAATTGGTTGTTTTTCAGTGTCGTCTGCTATCCAACGTAGCTACAGCACTTCAACAGTTTTATTAACGTCAGAAATGATCAAAAACTGAGGCAAAGACGTGTTCATCCACTCGACATACTGAAGAAATAATAAGAAAAAGACAGTGAGTGAAAACATCGGAAGTTAAGGTTGTTCTGTTTAAAACTAGCTGGACTTGTCGCCTGTTGAACGGATCAATGAACTCAGCTGATCAAAGTCGTAATGTTTGAGAATAAAGTTGGAATCAGATAAAGTGATAATGTTTTAAGACAAAGTTGAGGTGTAGCTAACATGGTACTACACAATAACCACAGGGTGGTGCTGTTCCTCTTTAAAACTCGCGTCACTAGGCTCGACTGACTTTATTTCTAACAGCTGCTGTTTCCTTTCAGGCAGGAATTCTAAAGAGACAAGCCAGTAAAGCCAAACTTGGGTCGAAATTCTGGTGCACAATTTAGTCATGTGACGAATTAAATCGTTGAATTGAATTAAGTAACTTTATACTGTGAAATGTTCCGTAACAGACACTGAATTCAATCAAAGGTGAAATCTGATGATTTAACGAAGTAAGATGGAACCTGTGGAATGAAATCTTTCCTCATCCACATCAGAAAAGACTGGATGAACGTGGGGAAGGAGGAGGAGACGAGGTGAGGAGGAGTCTAATTGATTTTCCTCATTTCCTTCCCTCGAAAATGAGAGAGCAGCAGGTCAGACGAGTTGCTGGCAGGTCGGGCGAGAGCGAGCAAGTGTCTGCAATGTACAAAAGCGGAAAGAGAGAGAGGAGAGAGAAAAGAGAGCGTTGAAAGGCTTTGGCAGTGAAGCATGAAGACGTTGTGCATGTGTGTGTGGTTGTGTAGTGTGTGTGTGGTGTGTGTGTGTGTGTAGTGTGTGTGTGTGTGTGTGTTGTGTGGTGTATGTGTGTGTGCTGTGTGTGTGTGTGTGCGCACACGCAAGAGAGAGAGTGAGATGGGAAGGGGAGCAAGGGCGAGTGGGCGAGCGAAACAGAGAGGGGGAACCTTGAAACCGATTCCCTCCTCCATTATTCTCTCTCTCTCCATACAAACACATGCTGGCTCGTCCTCACATGTGCAGAACCGTCTGAACTCTCTCTCTCTCTCTCCTCCCACGACACATGCAGATACATCCTCGCTCGCCCTCATGCATTCCTATGAACCTTCTCTGTTTGTTCATCTCATGCTGTCAACGCCTCCTCGAAGTCGACCTCACTGACCTCGTGACCTCTCGCCTTCCCCGCTGACGTGTAAACACTGAGCGACCTCCCTCTGTTTGAAAGATGAGAGCTGAGAGAGGCAGCAGTGAGGAAGAAGACAGTGGTCTCAGCTCCTTTCAACTTTCTCTTCTTTTAGTTTTAGAACATTTAAATAACAGAATATAAACATTTTTATTTCTGCTGTAAAGTTGGAACATCTTTAACGAGGGTCTAAAGGGAGACTGACTCACTGAGTTGGATCAGACTCTATTGGCCATGTAAGAGATATTGCAGTTCAGTGGTTGATCGCTGGTCTGAATCAGTTTAATTGATCACAACCAGCTCAGGATCACTGTTGGTGTCCCAGTGGAATTTGATAATCTCTTAACTGAAGAAGTCGTAACTCCGACTTGCAGATTTAGTATCTGTGTGCGTGTTAGTTTTTTCAACGGTAATGCTGCCAGATCAAAGCTGCTCATCAAGATCGTTGTTTGTACAGGATTTCCAGGATGCAAGGTCATGATGTGCCTGTAGCTGCGGAAGGAGCAGATATAAGGTATTTATATTATATGTTTATAGTTCCTGTTATTTAAAATGTTTCTAAACTAAAAAAGAAGAGAAAGTATTGAAAAGGAGTCTCGAGACATCTTTCTGATTCTTCCTCACTTGGCGCTGCGCTCTGCTCAGCTCTCAGCTTTTTTTGCGTTCCAACAGAAGGAAGGGAGGTCGCGCAGTGTTATCGTACGGTCAGCGTGGTGAAGCGGTAGAGGTGCCAGAGGTCAGTGAGGTCGACTCCTTCGAGGAGGGCGATGAACAGCATGAAGGATGAAATTCAAACATGAAGAGGTTCAGAGCGAATCGCATTGAGGTGCGCGTAAGCGAGGATTGTAAGGTATCTGCATGATACGCTCCGTGGGTAAGAGAAGAGAGAGAGAGAGAGAGGTTTCAGACGGGGTGCACATGAGACCGGAGCCAGC
>NW_019174768.1:633498-633696 GCF_002260705.1 Seriola dumerili | reverse complement strand
TGTGTGTGTGTGTGTGTGTGTGTGTGTGTGTGTGTGTGTGTGTGTGTGTGTGTGTGTGTGGGCGCGTGCGTGACGGGAGTGATGCATGGTGGGAAATCGTTTAGCGCCCTTGCCGGTCCTCGGCGACAGCCCCCAGCGACGGGATGAGAAACGAGGCGGCAACAAGGATGTAATTTGAGAACGAGAGAACGAGGGGGG
>NW_019174768.1:617908-633463 GCF_002260705.1 Seriola dumerili | reverse complement strand
TCTCTCTCTCTCTCTCTCTCTCTCTCTCTCTCTCCGTCGAGGCGTAATCGAGGCGAGCGCAGCGTTTCTCCTCCGAGCCAATTTGAATAATGAGGCAGCCTAATTTCCTTCACACACACACACACACACACACACGAACACACACACATTTTTAGTCTTCCATGCAACACTCTAATTGCCTGTGTGTGTGTGTGTGTGTGTGTGTGTGTGTGTGTGTTTGTGTATGTGTGTGTGTGTGTGTGTGTGAATGCGCGCACACGGATGTTTTTTTCTCTCCGGCTGCCGTTGATTCTCGTCTGTTTTTCTGTTTCAGTGTGAGCGGATTCCCAGCAGTAAAATAAAAAAACAGTAGAATCAATAGAGACACAGTTTTTACAGTAGAATAAATATATAAACTACCAACATATTAAGTCTAAACCAGAGTTTCTCAAAGAGTGGTCCGTGCACCACCAGTGGTCCACAAGCGACCCCTGGTGGTCCGTGAGTAAATCTGTTAAAATATCATGTTTCTCAAATATGTGTATGTGTTGATTTTAGATATTAAATGTAAATTCAATCATTATAATTTGAATTGGTTGTTTTTCAGTGTCGTCTGCCTACTCACGTAGCTACAGCACTTCACAGTTTTATTAACGTCAGAAATGATCAAAAACTGAGGCAAAGACGTGTTTCATCCACTCGACATACTGAAGAAAATAATAAGAAAAAGACAGTGAGTGAAAACATCGGAAGTTAAGGTGTTCTGTTAAAACTCAGCTGGACTTGTCGCCTGTTGACGGATCAATGAACTCAGCTGATCAAAGTCGTAATGTTTGAGAATAAAGTTGGAATCAGATAAAAGTGATAATGTTTTAAGACAAAGTTGAGGTGTAGCTAACATGTGGTTACACAAATAACCACAGGGTGGTGCTGTTCCTCTTTAAACTCGTCACTGGCTCGACTGACTTTATTTCTAACAGCTGCTGTTTCCTTTCAGGCAGGAAGTTCGTAAAGAACAAGCCAGTAAAGCCAAACTTTGGGTCGAAATTCTGGTGCACATTTAGCATGTGACGAATTATCGTTGATTGAATTAAGTAACTTTATATAAGTGAAATGTTCCGTAACAGACTGAATTCAATCAGGTGAAATCTGATGATGTTAACGAAGTAAGATGGAACCTGTGGAATGAAATCTTTCCTCATCCACATCAGAAAAGACTGGAGGACGTGGGGGAGGAGGAGGAGACGAGGTGAGGAGGGAGTCTAATTGATTTCCTCATTTTCCTTCCCTGAAAAGAGAGAGAGCAGGTCAGACGAGTGCTGCAGCGGGCGAGCGAGCAAGTGTCTGCATTACAGCGGAAGAGAGAGAGAGAGAGAGAAAAGAGAGCGTTGAAGGCTTTGGCAGTGAAGCATGAAGACGTGTGCATGTGTGTGTGTGTGTGTATGTGTGTGTGTGTGTGTGTGTGTGTGTGTATGTGTGTGTGTGTGTGTGTGTGTGTGTGTGTGTGTGTGTGTGTGTGTGCGCACACGCAAGAGAGAGAGTGAGATGGGAAGGGGAGCAGGCGAGCGGGCGAGCGAACAGAGAGGGGGAACCTTGAAACCGTCTTGATTCCCTCCTCCATTATTCTCTCTCTCTCCCATACAAACACATGCTGGCTCGTCCTCATGTGCACCCGTCTGAACCTCTCTCTCTCTCTCTCTCTCCCACACACATGCAGATACATCCTCGCTCGCCCTCATGCATTCCTCTGAACCTCTTCTGTTTGTTCATCTCATGCTGTCAACGCCTCCTCGAAGGTCGACCTCACTGACCTCTGACCTCTCGCCTTCCCGCTGACGTGTAAACACTGAGCGACCTCCCTCTGTTTGAAAGATGAGAGCTGAGAGAGGCAGCAGTGAGGAGAAGACAGTGTCTCAGCTCCTTTCAACTTTCTCTTCTTTTAGTTTAGAACATTTAAATAACAGGAATATAAACATATAATATAAATACCTTTATCTGCTCCTCAGCTCAGGCACATCCTGACTTGATCCTGGAATCTGTAAAACGATCTGATGAGCACTTTGTCTGGAGCATCCTGAAAATAACACGCAACACAGATACTAATATCTGCAAGTCGGAGTTACGACTTTTCAGATTTCAAAGTTCCACTGGGACACAACAGTGATCCTGAGCTGGTTGTGATCATTAACTGTTTCAGACCAAGCATCAACACTGAACTGCAGTTCCTCTAATGGCCACTAGAGTCTGGCTCCAACAGTGAGTCAGTCCCCATAGACTCCCATGTTAAAATGTCCAACTTTACAGCAGAAATAAACATGTTTACAGCCTGGTACAAAAACTGTTTTGGTCTCTAGAGCTAATTTCCTCCTTCATGACACCTGTTTATATAACTCACCTGTTTATATAACTCACCTGTTAACATTTTATTAAGGACTAAAGTTATGGAGGATTGAGGGGCGTGGCCTCTTTGAGTGACAGGTGAGTAAGACCCAGCATGCACCGAAGTCTCAGCTCCACACACGCCCCTCCTCTTTGACCATATTTGGATTAGCTGGGAGTTAGGGGGCGGAGTCAGACACGTCCAAGATGGTGACGGTGGAGCAGCTCACTCTGAGCTTCAGACACCTGTGGGTCAGACACAAAGGAGAATGAGTTTGGAATTCTAACTAACTACAACTAATTCAAAACATAGAGGCTTAATGGAAATAAAACTCAACATGGAGGCTAACCTCCGTTAGCAGAAACACCGACCTGTGTTCACACTACACTTCTGCAGACAGTGACTCACACTCTGACCACTGTAAGTCTCAAAGTGCATGTGATCGTCAGATTTTCATAAAGCTGCAGAAATGTTGATCTGCTTCCCTTCCTCAGTTTGGCTTTTGGAGAGGATGCTTTGCACTCTGACAATGAAACAACACGGGGGCAAATCTGTGCGAGGTGACTCGTATTCAGCCCTCTACAGTTTCACATACACACTAAGTGCTGACTCGCATTCGGATGCCGGCTGTTTGCAACACACACACTCCTCTCCAGCGCTGTGTACACAGACGGACTATTCATCTTCCCCCTCAGCAGCATCAATAAATGATGGCTGCTCTCTCTCTTTCTCCCTCTCCGTTTAAATATTCATCGGCAGCGCTGCTCGTCTCGCTCGCTAAACAGCCAGACGACCCCCCCCACACACACACATACACGCACGCACACAGGCACACACACAGGCACGCACACACACACACACACACACACACAAGAACACACACACACACACACGCCTCACTGTGGCACATTAGCAATTCGATCCGTCATCTTCGGCATCAGCGCTCGGCAGCTACACACACACACACACACACACACACACACATTAAGGCATTTATACAGCCACACAATCGCAGTTACACACTTATTATACACACACACTTATGGAAAAACACACAAACACACAGCAAAGACAAAAAGACGAAGAAGCAAATGGCCGCTTTGACTGCAGTGAATGAAAGTGGGTGTGTGTGTGTGTGTGTGTGTGTGTGTGTGTGTGTGTGTGTGTGTGTGTGTGCTACTGGGGGAGGTGATGGCGAACGCGACACCTCTGAACGCTTCATTTATCACAACTTAAGGGAACAGTGTTTCAGACCAGAATCAGATGAAAGGATGGCTGCAGGACGTGTTTAGCCTAGCTTAGCACAAAGACTGGAAGGAAAGGGAAACTACTAGCCTAGTCGAGCTATTCCAAGAACTTTAAAGCTTCTGCATGTCAGATAACAAGCTAGCACCGATACACACAATGGCACCAAGTGTAAAAGTGTAAAAACTTTTTATATTTTTGTTCTAAAAAAAAAAAAAAACAATAAAAAGTAACTAGCTGCTTAACAAGGGTTAGCTACATATGCTAGATTTATGTGGTGAGCTCTCTGCATTTGGCATAGCATGGGTTAGCTTCAGCCAGTCACACATGCATGAGAAAACACAGTCAGACTAAGGGTAGTGGCTACGCTAGCTTGGACTAGTCACAAACTGAGTATGCTAACACTTAATATCAGTTCATTTAAAGCAGCTAAACTTAGCCCAGAGATGCTAACTGTATGTACATAGTTTTTGCACCATAAAGAGCAAGAATTACAATGTTGTTTTAGGGCATATCAAGCTAGCATGCTATTTGGTTCTTGAATTTAGCGTACCGTTGCTTAGCTACAAAAACCTAGCGTAACATTGGATAACCTAACACCACTGAGCTACAAACAGCTAGCATGAAGTAGGTCATGCTAACTGTAACTTTGTAATTTTAGATGTTTAGTGTTTATAGCAGGTTTTTGTAAGCACACAAACAAACAAACAAACATAATGTCAGATGCTGTTTGTAGCTTTTTCTTTGTAGCATAACATCAGCTAGCTACAAATGGCTTCAGACATGTAGCATCTGTGTTTAGTTTCTTTAATCAAAGCTGCTCACGTCATGTTTTTATCACGTCAGCTGATATGACAGAAGAAGAGTCAGACTGAGCAGCAGTTTGTTTGAAGCAGCTACTTTTGTCTGTTTGTGTCGAGGAAACTGACGTCAGTGATGTTGACACAAGGACGCAGCCAGTGTGTACAAGGTGTAAAACACACACACAAACACACACACACACACACACACACACACACACACACACACACACACACACACACACACACACACACACACACTGTATGCCCTGTTTATCACGACTTCAGTTCCAAACACACACACAGCTGGTTGAACCTCCCTGTGGACTCATTCATATTTCATTAGCACTCGCTCTCTTTTCCTTCACTACACCTCCGTCAGTCTCCCTCTCGCTCACCTCGCTTTGTATTCATCTCAACCTCGTTCTCTCTCGTTTGCCGTCTTAAAGAAGGAGATTTTTCTCTCTAATTAAGCTCCTTTCGTTGCCATGGAGTTTCGCAATAATGGTGTGTGTGCGTGTGCGTTGCTCAGTGAAAACCACTGTTTAAAAAGCTAGAACACTCACCCAGGAAGGAAATCAACCACATCATTGATCCAGTCATCTTCAGCCAATTTCTGGAACTAATCACAGATCAATTTAATAATTTAATTTATTAATGTGTCACCTAACAAACTAATTAATCAACCAATTAATCAACTAACGTATCTAAGAAATGTGCAAGAATCAACCAATCAACCATTTTATCAACAAGCTGGTAACTAAAAGCAAGTAACTAGCTGCTGAGTTAGTTTATAAATAACAAAGCTATTTGTAACACCTCACCAACCAGTTAACCAACCAGTTAACCAACCAACCAATGTCTTACCAACTAACTTTACCAATTAATCACAAATCTGACTCTTGATTCTCAGTGAGGGAAACGCAGAGTGTGTATGTGTTTGTTAGTGTGTGTGTGTGTGTGTCTTCACTCGCCCACACGCTTTTATACTGCTGGTGTGTGTGTGTGTGTTTTGTGAGATGTGAGGAGTAAAGTGAATAATGTGTGAATGACTCATCCTCCTCTTTTTCTCTGTGTGTGTGTGAGACACACACACACACACACCAGGATAAAAGGGTACGGGCGATCGACAGGGAAGAAGACAGGGTCGAGAGAGAGAGAGAGTCCATTCATGCATGCTTGATGTTCTCTCTCTCTCTCATATTAGAGAAAAATAGTTCGTCCCAGTTTTTTTCTGAAGCGAGTGAGTCACCTTGTTACACACACACACACACACACACACACACACACACACACACACACACACACACACACAGTATTCAGATACAGTCTCTTCAGACCCTTCACTTTATTATGTTGTAGGTTTAATTGTAAATGGATAAAACTCAATAATCCATAATGACAAAGTGAAAACTATAAACCACACAATTCAATGATTAATTGGAAAATGTGTAACTAATGATTAAAATAATAAAATCTGCACCCCCCCACCCCATCACAATATTTCCCCTCACCACCACCTGATGGAGGGAGGCCAGCGGCCCAATCACTGCTGTTTAATTTCCCTTTAGGCAGAAATTAAATGTTGGTGTGTTTCATGGCACTGCCTTTAATTAGAGGCTGTGGAACATTCACACACACACACACACACACACATTCACACACACACACTGAGCTCATGTTAAGCTCTGAATAAAATGCAAATGAGCGTCCAATTACACACCTTAACAACAGCACGTAAACACACATGTAGTGTGTGTGTCCATGCATTTAAAGAGTCACTTACTGTCTGTGGAGGAAGAACTCAGTAATGTCAAGTTCAAAATGTCAAAATATCAAAATATAAAATACTCATTATGCAGAATATATCATACTATTGATTTATAATTACTGATGAAGTCAAGAGTTCATCACTTTAATCATCAGCTCAGTTTAATGACATCATATTCAAAAAGGACATTATGGTGCCCACAGCAAGGGACATGAACATGTAAGAAAATAATGTAGATGTAAAAGTATTTGTCATATTAATCATCGATATCTCATCACACAGAACCAGTTTATGACTATGTGAAGCAAAGCATCATGGGTCACCTGTCTGTGAAAATTCATGCCTATAGCCTCAACAGTTTTTGAGACATTAATGATTTTTTTAAATTATTTAAACCATTTATTTTAACGCCCTTAGGCCCGTGGGAGCATATACGCTTAAAAATATGACATTGTCTGTAGTGCGTCATTACTCCGCGACTGTCTGACCTAGTTTCTCAGAACCGGCGCTTTCTAACAAGTCCTGCGTGAGTCACTGACTTCGATACACTGACATTTAAAGTTATGAAATATGAGGAATATTCTTACCGTTTGTCTGGCGCATTCTTGTGTGTTTGTCGATCGTTTCTCTTCCGCATTCTTTCCCAGTGACGTCTAGAGCGACGTCACTCTAATTCGATATTCCTGTTGGCTCCAGTGGGGGTGCTGTCATAGCCAATCAGAGTTTCTGATTCAGAGACAAGAATGGGAGCAGTGCTGTGTAACTCTGAGTTCAGTGAGGAGAGGTTTTCTTTCTTTATTATGGTTTGCTGCTTTTATCTAAAAATAAGGAAAAATTCAGGTTGTGTTTTTGGTGTTTCTTGTGCCACAAATGTGGAAACAGGAGCGAGTTAAAGGCTTTCAGTCAGTACAAGTGGAGATGTGGGCGGACGACGCAATATGCATGTGTCACCACAGGAGGGCGCCAGCAGCATTTTAACCTGTGATTATATGCGCTGACCCCTGAATTTCTGCTATTTAATAAAAAACCGTACATCATATCAGCAGTAAATTGTAGACAGGCTATCCGGGATGCGAACTGGCGCTTCACTGCTCTGCACCTGAATTCTGCTCACACGGCAGGTGTCTTAACCACTCGGCTATAAGGAAGGCAGCCGCTAGTATTGAAATCACCGTTTATAAAGATCAGCTCAGTTTATACAGACAGCGGAGATATGGCACAAATCAGTGACGTGCAGTCAGGGGAGGCAGGTGAGGCACTTTTTTCTTTCCATCATGGAAAGAAAAAAAAAGAAAAAAAATTTATTAAATTGTTATATTTATACAGTGATTATACTATAAAGTTATTTTCCATTTAACTTCACCAGTTTTAGATTATTTTTATTCAAAATCGCTGAATTTTGACATTTACCGTTCAAATACTGAGAAGAGACTTGCGGTGTGGCAGCAGCCAGCTGAGCCTCACCATGGATTGCGCAATGACTCTGCTAACTGCTGGCCTGCTGTGCAGTGAGACCGTATTGCTATCTCTCTGTATGTCGCTATTAAAATGTTCAAACACTTTTGCTATATGAATTATATTATAAATTTCCATAGTTTAGTTAGCTGAGGTATATAATGTACAGTGTATTTTATCAACAACTGTATGTGTGTAACGTGTTTC
The DNA here is from genome assembly GCF_002260705.1 of Seriola dumerili. Taxonomy (NCBI): domain Eukaryota; kingdom Metazoa; phylum Chordata; class Actinopteri; order Carangiformes; family Carangidae; genus Seriola; species Seriola dumerili. The sequence goes on along the minus strand of NW_019174768.1, from coordinate 625,626 downwards.
TTGTGCTGAGCAATCATAAAACGGCTGCGAAGACGCACTGGGTGAGGCACGCAGTTCTCCTGCCTCATGGTAGAGGGCGCTAGTGATGAAGTCAGTGCCTCACCAGCCATGAACCTCACCGCACGTCACTGGCACAAATTAACCTCTTCAACTACTGCCCTTTACTACTTAAACCGTAAATCGTATCAGACAGATTTCCACACCATGGGCGCAAAATCACCTTCCTGCACACACCTGTCTATTGTGGTGTTTCTAGAGCCACAAATGTGGAAACAGGAATGAATTAAAGGCTTTCGGTCTGTATGAACGTAGATATCGGCGGAGGACGCAGTAGACATGTGTCGCCACACGAGGGCGCCCTCCACCTATTTATGACTAAGTGAAGCATAGCATCGCGTAATTACAGGGAGTAACTAACGTCCTCATGTGTAAAACCCGCACAGTAAGTACTTCACAGGACACCGTAATGTTGTTGTAGTGAAGTTCCGCGAGACTTCGGAGAGGGTGATTATTGTGGGACCCAATAAAGCTGAATAAAGCCCACTAGTTTCGAGTGATGCCGCTGTCGTTGTCCTTCTCCTCCCTAAATGTGCTATTTTATCAAACCGTACATCAAATCAGACAGATTGTTACAGCAGGTGTGTTGTGGTGTTTCTAAAGTCAAAAATGTGGAGCGAGTTAAAAGCTTTAATCTGTTTAAATGTAAACCGGTCAGCCGGGACGCATTTGCACATAGAAGAGGTGTCGCATCAACTCTCCTGTAAGGAAGACGGAAAAATTACAGATATCTGGGTTTATAAAGTTGTCCTAATTAACTGTAACTCTTCATAACGCTAATAGGCATAAGATAGCTAGAAGTTGCTAACTAGTTTACTGTAACCTTTTGCAATTTGCTAACAAGTTCAAAGAAACTATTAGCCAGTTAGCTGTGACTTTACAGCGCTAGCAGATACTCTGTAAGGAGAGAGTATTAACATATATTAATTAATTAATTAGCTGTTAGCTATACACATTTATCATCACAGCTAACAGCTAATTAATTAATAGCTAACGGGTGTAAAGAACAATAAGTCTATATTCTCTATAACAGCTATACAGAAACATCTGTAATGCTATAGACGTTACTGCTAACAGTTTTAACCTTAATTTAACTTTAGCTCAGAGACACACACAGACAAATTCCTTCCTCATATTTATTGGACAATAAATAGTTTGGTGACGAAAGCCGACAGGATGCTGAATACAAAATTACACACAAAGGTAACAAACAACCTCCATGACTAGAACCAACCATCTTAACCACGCAACAGAGACCGCATCGTATTTACACCAGAACAAATTCAAGAACCAGTGATATCTGTACCCATAAATAAAAAAGATGCATATTTACAAGTTACATACAACACACACAATACTGTCACCTTCTCTCCAAGCAGGATGTACCGTCCTTTTCAATGTCCCAATACAATGTTTGCTCCTTTACAGTATGTACATGTGTTTTAATGTTGTGTTTATGGAACACAGTTCTGTAGAGTCTTTCTCAGTCACTATGTTTAAAAGTCGGGCTTCTCATTTCAATGGTGGCGCCTTGTTTTGTCATGACCTTGTTTTAACCCTGGCGCCCTTCCCGACGACCTTCCCTTGTGCTTTCTTCACATCTCTGCGGACGACACTTTCACCGACCTTCATGCCCAAGTCCCGGATGTGGACTCTGACGTTGCCCAAGTTCCTTTGCCAGGCAGCGTCCATCTTTGTGGTCTTACCTCCCTGGGTGTCACAGGAGTTAGCTTCTCTTCTGGGGGCTGTGCTGTTACCGCCCACTCTCTTTATTCCATGACGTTCCCACGTGTTAGTGTCTGGTTTTGCCGGGCTGGTGATCGCAGCGTTCTTACTTCTCAGTCGTTGTGGTTCCGAAATTCTGCCGTCGACTGAAGAACCTGGGTTTGTAGGATCCAGAACCGCACCGGTATTACTCCCTTGATCTTGTCGTTTCCATGTGTTAGCATCCACTACGTCGTCAGAATCTGCAGGATTAGCATTTCCAGAGTTCTTACTCCCTAGTAGCTGTGGCTCTGACAGGACGTCGTCCACCTTGGCATCAGGAGTCACAGTGTTCCTGCTTCGTAGTCGCTGCGGTTCCCACATGCTAGCACCAATGGCCATATCAGACTGGACGGCAGCGACTCCCATGGTTTTACTTCCTTGTCGTTGTTGTTCCCACATGATGGAGTCAGTTTTAGAGTTGGAATTAGCAGAAGTAGCAGAATCAGCCCCCCCAGGATCTTTGCTACGTTGTCGTTGTTGTTCCCACATGTTAGAATCCATCATGGAGTCCAAATGAGGACAATTACTAATCCCAGCACTCTTAGCTCGTAATCTTTGCAGTTCCCACATGCTAGCACTCATTGTCATGTTTGGCTTTGCGGTAGGAGGATCTGCAGCACTTTTACTTCCTGGTTGTTGTGGTTCCCACATGGCAGCTAATTTAGTTTCTGTTTTAGCTGCCGGAGCAGAACATCCCAGACTGTGTTGCAACACATTCTCCCCTTGCGCAGCAGGCTGTGTCACCCCCTGTCGCTGTGCTGGGAACAATGGTGGAATACGCTGTGGCGGTCTTGGTGAAAGTCTTACCAAGGGTCTTGGTGGTGGTGGTGGGGGCGGTGTCGGAGGTCGCAAAGCTTTCAGCGAGTCCCAGCGACTGTCCACGAACTCCAGGGAAGAACCGAGCATGCCGGCCAGCTCAGGGGTGGCCTCCACCAGCTCCAGAGGGTCTTTGACGTCGGGCCTGAAGGAGGCCAGCTCCTGCTCGTCAGGACCCGTCAGCAGCTGCGACAGGGACGCCTGGCGGTAGAACTCGTCCTCAGGGATGGACTGCACGTTGAGCTGAGGGAAGAGGCGCCGGAAAGACCGAGACGTCATCCGAAGGCGACCTAAGACATCAGAGAGGAGGAGCCAGTTCCTGGGGCTGAAGGAAAGTGAGAGAAGGTAGAGAAGGTGGAGAGAGAAAAGCATTTTTTGTCCATGTCTTTAAATTTTACTTCTTAAAGCAAGAAGAAAAGAAAAGAAACGTGAGACAAAGAAACGAGTTTCACAGAAGGACTGAAGTGTGTTTGATTATTGATTAAATATGAAATTATTGCAAATTTTGAAATCTGGTTCATATGAATGTCAGAGAGGAAGAGGAGGAAGATGAGGGAGGAGAAGAGAAGGAGACAGCTTCTCTTTTATATATTCTGCTGTTGCAGCCGAAGGCAGCCTCCACATCAATGGAGCTGTTATTGATTCACAATGTCTGTCAATGTGTGTGTGTGTGTGTGTGTTCAGCTTCCTCTGCCCTTGGCGCGCACACACACACACACACACACACACACACACACACACACACACACACACACACACACACACAGACACACACACAGCAGCAGACAAGGCCACATGTTGCTTTAAAGCCAGCTGCTGCTGGAATATTAAACAACCCAATGAATGTGTGCGTGTGTGTGTGTGTGAATACATTTTGTTTTAAAAGCATCTTTGTGGAGAGAGGACTGTTTGAGGGTTAAGACATGGTTTAGGGTTCAGGTTAGAATCAGGATCAGGATCGACGAGTGTCCTCACAACTATAATAAGCCCAACGTGTGTGTGTGTGTGTGTGTGTGTGTGTGTGTGTGCCTGGTGGCCTTGTATCCAGGAAGAGCCATTAATACTACATCAGACACGAGAGAGAGAGAGAGAAGAAGAGAAAGAGAGAGGAGGAGAAAAGCGACAGGGGAGGAAGACGAAGTGGAAGCCAATTAGCCGCGTCGCCACGGCGATGCAATCCTCGTTAACGACCTCTCCGTCTGTCCTGCCTTTATCTCTCTCCTCCCTCTCCTCAACAGAGGAACTTTTCTCTCTCTCTCTCACCACCCTTCATTCGCTCTCTCTCCCTCCTCTGCTATTCCCTTCTTTCTTTTCTAAGCTGCTTTCCACCACCTTAATTGGTGTCTGAGTGTGTGTGTGTGTGTGTGTGTGTGTGTGTGTGTGTGTGTGTGTGTGTGTGTGTGTGTGTGTGTGTGTGTGTGTGTGTGGGGGGGTGTGAGTGTGTGTGTGTCTGAGTGTGTGTGTGTGTGTGTGTGTGTGTGTGTGTGTGAGTGTGAAAGAGGGAGATGTGTTGGAACAACACAGAGAGAACGTGTGAGTGTGAAGAGGAAAAAAACTGCGAGAATAAGATAAGACAAAGTGTTTGTAACAGTGGGTGTGGTCTGATGTGGTCTGATGTGGTCTGATGTGGTCTGATGTGGTCTGATGTGGTCTGATGTGGTCTGATGATGTGGTCTGATGTGGTCTGATGTGGTCTGATGATGTGGTCTGATGTGGTCTGATGATGTGGTCTGATGTGGTCTGATGATGTGGTCTGATGTGGTCTGATGNTGTGTGTGAGTGTGAAAGAGGGAGATGTGTTGGAACAACACAGAGAGAACGTGTGAGTGTGAAGAGGAAAAAAACTGCGAGAATAAGATAAGACAAAGTGTTTGTAACAGTGGGTGTGGTCTGATGTGGTCTGATGATGTGGTCTGATGTGGTCTGATGTGGTCTGATGAGATCCAGTTTGGGTTCCTCTAGTTAAAGTCTCTTTAGGTCTTGATTCTCTAGTTCTTGTTTCTTAAACCCAGTTTGTTCAGTCCTGGTTTTATCCCTGATGTTCTTTGACCCTGGTCCTGGTCAGGGACCACGCTGAGTCCTGGTTCTGGTCTTGGTCAGGGACCACGCTGAGTCCTGGTCTTGTGGGACTTACCCCTGTGACAGAGACACCTGGATGTTGTAGCAGGGGAGCAGTGGTCGGTCGGACAGCTCGAACTCGAACACCTCCCTCCTCGCCCGCTGCTCCTCGTCCTCCTCCTCCTCTTCGTCCTCCTCCTCCTCCTCTGGTCCTGGTGGGTCGGCCAGGATGTTGTAGACCCCTCCTTCACTGGACGCCTCTGTCAGAACACAAAGAACCAACAACTGAAAAACACTGTTCAGGTCTACGTCCGTCAGTCCACGTCTCACCTGGTTCTTCACCCCCAGGTTTTACAGAACTCCAGTCCAGTCCAGTCCAGTCCAGTCCAGTTCAGTCCAGTCCAGTCCAGTAGGATCTCCAGTAGTCCTGAACGGTTTACTCCCTTTAGTCCTGATTCTTCAGTTCTATCTAAGATGTCTATATAGACATATATGTCTATATATATGTATAGGCAGTATATATATATACATATATATGTGTATGTATGTATAGACAGTATATACATATATGTATATATATACATGTCTGTACATCCCAGTTTAAAGTTTTATACTTTCTTTATTTCTAACTTGTGTCGTAGTTGTGGATCATCTAGAGTCAGTTCCTTTAATCCTAATTTATTTATGTTTCCCCTGACCCTGTGTGTGTTTGTGTGTTTGTGTGTGTTTGTGTGTTTGTGTGTGTGTGTGTATGAACTAACCGCACACGGCGCTGCCATAAAACTCCCAGCAGATTCCCGGATCACCCTCCGACCTTCCCTGGAGGTCAGAGAGATAGTCTGCAGAGAGCGAGAGGCAGAGAGTTAGTGGCTTCTGTGGTCGATCAAAGAGCCGACCAATCAGAGAGGATGAAGGCAGCAAGATGAAAACAATGGAGCCACACACACACACACACACACACACACACACACACACACACACACACACACACACACACACACACACAGAGTGAAAGATGGGAAGAAAAGGATGAGTGTTTGTGTTCAGACGGTGCCGGCTCGTCGCCGTGGCGCTTGGCGCTGAGTAGATGGATACTGGCAGGAGTGTGTGTGTGTGTGTGTGTGTCTGTGTGTGTGTGTGGCAGTAAGCTGTTCTGGGATTCAGCAGCCAAGCCTCATTAAACCCCTCTGGAGAGAGAGAGGAAAAAAAGAGATGGAGGGAGAGAGAACAAATACAGGCAGGGAATGGTAATCAGACAGGCTGGCGAGCGAGAACACACACACACACACAAACACACACCCACACACACACAGTCAGGCTGCATCGTTTCCCTCTCGTTTTTCCTTCTTGTTTCCACCGTTTCTCTCTCATTCTCATGTTTCTGTTTTTTCCAGATAATTTCCTGGAAACTTTCCTCATAATTTCCTGTTAATTAACCTTAATGAAGCTGCTGTTAATTATCACACTCTTTGGTTTTAAGTGTCCACAGTCACAGAGCGGGAAACGACTGTGGACGGTCGACTCTGGGTTTAATGAAAAAAACAGGAAATTATAAATTAGACGAGTGAAAAATAATTCATAAATAAACGTCAATATCCATCAGAGTTGCCTGGAAACGAGCCTCTTCAGTTTACATGTTGTCAAAGATTCAATGGTGATAAACTTAAAACAGACTGATGAAGTGTGAAACAGGTCTGAGTGAGTTTCACCTCCAGCAGCATGTTGTGTTCAACATGTGATCAACCCCAACCGTCCATCCCTCAAATCCTTCCCTCCTCTGTCTGTGGCCCTGAGCTCTGAGCTCATTGGTTCCTACTGAAGACACAACTCCTGCTGTCCACTGTGTTACTGTTAATAAAGTTATACTCAAACTGACTTGAAACTTCACACACACACACACACACACACACCCTCCTCCTACCCTCCAGGAAGGTTTCCATTGCAGCGCTGTGGGTCATGTTGATTGGCCCTCGTCCAGAGTAGGAGGTGAGGGTGGGGTCGGCGCCGCAGGCCAGCAGGAAGCGCACCACCTCCACATGGTCGTTCTCCACGGCGTCGTGCAGAGGCCTGATGGGAAACAGAGAGACAGAGGCTCAGCTACATGATCTGATGATCAGCTGTTTGTCAGCTGAGTCTCTGATTGGTCAGAAAAACAAGTTGTCACCTGGGAAGTCTCAGTCTGAAACAAAGTGTGTATCAACTGATCGATTCAGCCAGTGAAGGTTCGTCAATATGCAGATGATGCAGTTACTTAAAGAGGAAGTGACCTCAGTGGAAGCTCCGCCCTGTTTCTTCTCACATTCACAGCTACGACGCTCTGATAAACATGCAGACACCTGATTGGCTCGTACCTGGTTCCGTCCTGAGCGCTGCAGTTGACGTCGGCTCCGTGCTCCACCAGGTGGCGTACGATCCCGAGCCAGCCGCGGGCGCACGCCTCATGCAGGGCGCAGTAGCCGGCGTTGTCTCGATGGTTGACGTCACAGACCCGTCTCTCCAGACAGTACAGCACCACCTCCTGGACACAAAGAGACGTGGAGCAGCCAATCAGAGCAGAACGCTCATATGATGTCGACTGAGGGTCAACACACTGTGTACAGTTCAAGATCATGTCATTAACAACGTCATGACTCGTGGTCACAGACAGACATGATTTAAATCAGAATCTAAAACATTATTGTTCTCCACAGAGAAACAGGAAGTAAAGAAGTGCTGCAGTTAAGAAAAGGGGCGGAGCAGCAGTCAGTGAGTGTAGCGGATACTGGGCTTCTTGAGGTGTGAACAGGAAGTGACACGTTACAGGTAAAACGACAGTTCCACCTTAATAGAAGAAATGAGGAGACGAAGGATGTTCAGAGGAACATAATGAAACCTCCACCCGCTCTCTGCTGCTGCTCAGTGTGTGTGTGTGTGTGTGTGTGTGTGCTGTGATGGATGACGGCTTCATTTGCAAACTGAGCTCGTTAGCTTCACTGCTGCACCTCAACGAGGGGGGGGGGGGGGGGGGGGGGGGGGGAGAA
>NW_019174768.1:617061-617883 GCF_002260705.1 Seriola dumerili | reverse complement strand
AAGCCATCACACTGAAATATTCAGCCTGTTCTCAACTGATTCCTGCTCACACACAGTCTCTATCAGGTCGTCTGCCTCCACCTGACCACACCTGTCATTATCCAGGGTTCATCCTCTGAGGAGCAGGAGGAGGGAGGAGGAGAGAGTGAAGTCAGATGAAGGACCATCCTGAGCTCTCAGCATCAAACAGAGGTTTTCTTCAGGATCTTTGGCTGACTTTTCCTCTTCAGGGTGAATAAGTGGTTCTCCTCTGGTTCTCCAGAGATGGATGGATGGATGATGGATGATGGATGGATGGATGGATGAAGTGAGATTTCTCACATCCTGTTTGATGGAAATCAGATTTTATCTTTCATCCTGAGAGACAGATTCAGAAACAGCTTATCAGGACGTCCGCAGACTGATCCATGTCCAGGAACCATCAGAAGATGACATCGTCCTTTAGAAGAAGACGAGGACAAGGAGGAGGAGGAGGAGACGTGTGTTTCAGTCTGTGCTTCTCAGTGAGTGTTTAAATTATGTTTTTAGGGACAAAACAATCAAAGCAGAGAGAGAGAGAGCGAGTGAGCGAGCAAGCGCTGAGCTGAGGGCTAATTCAATTAAAGAGAAGGGAGAGAGAGAGAGAGGGAGAGAGAGAGGGAGGGAGAGAGAGAGAGGGAGAGATAGAGAGATAGAGGGAGAGATAGAGGGAGAGGGAGGGAGAGAGAGAGATAGAGGGAGAGGGAGGGAGAGAGAGAGAGAGAGGGAGAAAGAGATAGAGAGATAGAGGGAGAGGGGGGGGGAGAGAGAGAGAGAGGGAGAGAGAGAGGGAGAGATAGAGGG
>NW_019174768.1:611147-617048 GCF_002260705.1 Seriola dumerili | reverse complement strand
GGGAGAGAGAGAGAGAGAGGGAGAGAGAGAGAGAGAGAGAGAGGGAGAGGGAGGGAGAGGGAGGGAGAGAGAGAGAGAGGGAGGATGTGAACTGAGCCTCTCTAATCTTTATCATCTGGAAGCGAGGGATTAAAGTTCAAGGGAGGCGAGAGGAGGAGTGTGTGTGTTGATATCCGCTCAGAAAAACAGCGAGCCAGGACGAACAACAAAGAGGAGGAGGAGGGATGAAGACGCTCGGCTTCATTTCCATGTAAATATCAGACGTTTAAAATGTCAAACTGAGGCTTCATGAAGCTTCAGGTTCAGATCTGACGACGACATTATCGTCTGTAGAAAATGAATATTAATAATGACAATAATAAGAAATAATAAATCAATTATAATAATCATAAAAAAATTGGAATGAATGAAAAATGAATCTAACTGATTCTGCAGGAGCCTGAAGACCCGCTCCCTTCACCTGTCTGTTCACCTGTGTGCTTTTGCGTCTCGTTACCTCGTAGCCCAGGCGGGCGGCGCGCTGCAGCAGCGTCTCTCCGGCGTTTTTGTTCACGATGAGCCGCCGCACCTCCGGAGGGACGGGCCGGGCGGAGGTCTGCGGAGAGGGAGGTCGATTGCTGGGCGAGCGAGACGGGTCAGAAGGAGAAACCTGTGTGTGTGTGTGTGTGTGTGTGTGTGTGTGTGTGTGGTGAGACACAGAGAGACATTTAAAGCGATTAGCATGCGCTTGAGGATCGGTCGTGTTACCCACAAAGCAATTAAACACACACACACACACACAAACAGGCGCTCGCTCTCTTTCTACATCCATCAATGTCAGATGTTTTCACTTAAACACATGCACACACAAACTGCCAAACACACACACACACACACACACACACACACACACACACACACACACACACACACACACACACACACACACACACACACACAGCCCTAGTTTTCCAGGCTCGGTTGAAAATAGCGCTGTCACCACCTCTGCTCCCACGACTCTTTCTGAGCGTTTTTGTGTGTGTTTTCTTTTACTGTGTGTGTGTGTGTGTGTGTGAAGCCTGAGGCTGATGACAGAAAGCTCAGGAGGAGAAGATGGGAGGGAGGAGGGGAGGAAAGGGGGAGGATTCATCTTCAAGTAAAAGACAGAGTGAGGAGAAACAAATTAGGATCCTCTCTCTTTCTCTTCACTGTCTGTATGCCTTGCTCGCCCCTCTCCCACTTCTTTCCTTTATGTTTTCCCTCTTTATTTAGTTTCCTCCAGCGTGTCATTGATGTTGTTGTTGTTGTTCAGGATCAGTGAGTGTGTGGAGTTCAGCAGGGCTGCGTTTCAGGTCCTCTCTTATTGTCTTCGTATAAATTCCCACTGTCCTCGAACACAACACGTCACCTGTGACTGTTCAGGTTAATCAATTGCTGTGGTGCCTCTGGAGAGACACACACGTCTGTTACAGCAGTCTCCAGGAGCAGTGCCTTGCTCAACAGCTCTGAGGCAGAATTTGAACCTTTCGTCTCATTCTCGTGGACACGATTTCTCGGAAGCACCTCGACTGAACTTCTTCACATTTAACACAAACCTGGACACCTGGACTCAAGGGCAAACTGATTAGAATTTGGTGGTCAAAGGTCAGGGTGACCTCACAAACACTTTTAGCCATCACTCAAGACTTCACAGGGAGGTAATTCAAGTTTCATTTTAACAATGAATCTTGTCTCTTATTGTGTCACACCACAGTAATGTTACATATTTTTACATTTTAACATATTATTATTTATATATAATATTCATATTATAAACATTATCATTTGATATTTTTCCTAATTGATGCTTAATGAATTTAATTTGTCAGTATTTTCTAAATGAGGATAATGAAGAGCAGAATCTGCATCGCTGAGCTGCTGACGCCACGGCAACAGTCTCCACAGCTTAGCAGCCAGACAGCGTGTGCGTGTTAATGTGTGTGTGTGTGTGTGTGTGTGTCGGTGTGTCTGTGTGTGTGTGATGTGTGTGCGTCTGTCAAACGAAGCCGCTCGCCGCCACGCATCGGCAAACAGGATGCGAGCTTTGCCCCGGAGGTGTGTGTGTGTGTGTATGTGTGTGTGTGTGTGTGTGTGTGTGTGTGTGTGTGTGTGTGTTTTCTAGCGCAGCACACTCAAACAAGGAGGAGGAGGGTCGAGCGAAAAAGAGAGAGCGCGTGAGAGACAGACAGTGTGTGTGTGTGTTTTGGTGTGTGCGTCCTCGCTGCCCTGAGGAAATCTCCGGTGCAGCAGCTGTCAAAACGGCACAAGCCACCGACACACACCCACACACACACACACACACACACATACACACACACACACACACGGAGTACATGTGGAGAATATTATTCTTCCTCCATAACCTTCAATCACTCCATCCCTCCCTCCATCCCTCGTGCTCTCCTTCACTTTAATCTGCAGTGAATTGAATTACACACACACACACACACACACACACACACACACACACACACACACACAGAGTAAACACACACACACATGTCCCTGCTGAGTTTTCCCAGTGAGCTCCAATCAGGACGATAATTACAATGATTAACAGAGAGGGGGGAAAGAAACGAGGGAAGAAAGAAACGAGGGAAGAAAGAAACGAGGGAAGAATGAAAACGAGGGGGAAAGAAACGAGGTAGGAAAAAAACTAGGGCAGAAAGAATTGAAGGAAGAAAGAAACGAGGGAGGAAAGAAACGAGGGAGGAAAGAATTGAGGGAAGAAAGAAACGAGGGAAGAAAGAAACGAGGGAAGAATGAAAACGAGGGGGAAAGAAACGAGGTAGGAAAAAAACTAGGGCAGAAAGAATTGAAGGAAGAAAGAAACGAGGGAGGAAAGAAACGAGGGAGGAAAGAATTGAGGGAAGAAAGAAACGAGGGAAGAAAGAAACGAGGGAAGAATGAAAACGAGGGGGAAAGAAACGAGGTAGGAAAAAAACTAGGGCAGAAAGAATTGAAGGAAGAAAGAAACGAGGGAGGAAAGAAACGAGGGAGGAAAGAAACGAGGGAGGAAAGAAACGAGGGAGGAAAGAAACGAGGGAGGAAAGAAACGAGGGAGGAAAGAAACGAGGGAAGAAAGAATTGAAGGAAGAAAGAAACGAGGGAAGAAAGAAACAAGGGAAGAAAGAAACGAGGAATAAATCTGTCAATATTCTATTTTTTAAATTCTAGTTCTCCACAAGCCCCGCCTCTTTGCCCATATTTGGATTAGCTGGGAGTTAGAGGCGGAGTCAGGTGCTGCCCAGATGGTGATGGTGGAGCAGCTCACTGTGAGCTTCAGACACCTGTGTGTGACGTCGCGTAGGTGGCGGCCATCTTTGTTTACAGACTGAGTTTGGAGCTGGACTCGATTTTCCAGCGTCAGAACAAATCAAACAGCAGAGTGTTTAAATTGTTTAAAGGTGTTTTAATATTTCCACCTTCAGATGAGACTCAAACGCAGCACGACGCCATGACCTCACGAGAAGACAATCCCTCCCTCCCCAACACTTCCCCTGAGAGGTCGTGTCTTCAGCCTTCACACATCTCCACACCGAGAGGAAGAAAACAAGCGAGCCCCCACCACCCTCTCCCCCGGGCGTCAGTGTGGGTGTTTGACTCATGCTGAGTCACATTATTTGCATGTGTTTACACGTCTGCCTGGAACTAAACAGGAAAACAAGCGCTGTCATGCTCCAGTCTCCACATACAGGAGCATCTCTAAACCTGAGGAGCCCGACTCCGTCTTTCTCCATGACGACGCCGAGCCTTTAAACTTCCACTATACCCCGACGACCTCCTCCTCTTCCTGTCAGACCTCCCGACAGAAACCCTCAGAAACTCCTCCTTTATAAAGAAATATACACTGTTGCCCATAAAGTTGGAATAATTTTGTTTTCAGACACAATCCTCTGTTTATTCTTATTTAAATGCATCAGTAATCACTTTTGACCAGGTGCAATGATTACATTATGTGTCCCAATTACCCAGGTGAAATGAATTCAAGCATAACATTTGTTTGGCGCTAAAAAAATATTTTAAAAAATATTTTATTCCAACTTTATGAGCAACAATGTATAAATATCTTCTTTTATTTCATATTAACACACGGCAGTATCACCTGACGCAGGTGTATGATGCAGGTGATTGTTGAGTATTGAAAGGTAAAGACAGAGAGACTCATGTTGGAGCTCGGGTTATTTTTGTAACCACTAAAATCTAATTCAGAGGAAACCAAGTCTAAAGTCTAAAGACACAAAAAGGTCCGATCAGGATCCGATCACCAATCACAGGATCTATTTGACCTGCGTAGTAATTCTTGTATAAGCTTTTTATTTTGGTGAACTGATCTTTTAAAGATTGTGAAACTTCCACAAACTTCACTCACCTTCCTGTTCTTCTCCTCCTCCTCCTCTTCCTCCTCCTCGCTCCCTCCTTCGTATCTCTCCTCCTCCCTTGCCGCATCTCCTCCCGTGTGCTTCATCTTGCAGGGACGCTTGCCCTTGGGCTTGTCGAGGTCGTCGTCATGGCAGCGGAAGCGATGGGGGTCAGGCGAGGAAGAAGAGGAGGAGGACGGAGGAAGCAGAGGTAAGGACGGGAGGAAGGTGGAGACCCTGCGGCTCTCCCTCAGCTTCTGATGCTTGTCCTGGAGGCGGGAGGAGGAGAGGGAGCAGAAGGATGCGGGGGCCAGTTGCTGGGGCGCAGAGCTGAACGGTTGCCGGGGGAGATGGGTGGGAGAGGTGGGTGGGGGCACGTGGAAAACTGAAAGGAAAGACAGATGTAAAGAAGAAGTTAGTACCAAATGTTTTCAGGCCAAAATATTATTTCTAGTAGAAACATCAGAGTGACGAGGAGCGGAAGAGTCACTGTGAACATGAAGTTCATCACTGCAGGTTAATGATGTCATCACGCCAGGTGAAAAGAGGGAGGACGATAAACATCAGCATAACACAATCATCACCATCTTAGCTTAGCCTGTTAGCATGCTAACCGCTGCTAACTGGCACCAAACACAGAGTACAGCAGAGGATGATGGGAACGTCATCAGATGAACCGACAAGTCAAACTGTTGGTGGTTCATCAGTTCATCCTCAGGGGAACATGAACGTCTGACACTTTTTATTATTAATGGATGAAACTACAGTCAAGGAGTAATAGTATAATAGTAATAATCACCGTGCGATCAATATTGATCAAAATAATCTTGATTATGATTTCTGCCCAAACCGTTGGTGTGACGGTCTCTAGTTTAAATCAGCTGTGATCAGCTGTGATACTCTGGATTCTCTGTGAAGTCCTGCAGCCCTCTGTGTCTTTGTCCTTTGGATTCTAACTGGATTTATAGATTTTATCCATAAAGAACAGCTGACGTGTTGATTCACTGAATCAGAGTTTCACGTCTGCGAGTTGAGATTTGACTCAGTTGTGACTCTGAGATAGAGAAACCTGAGGATCCTAGTCACAGTACACCTGAACTGATCTTCATCTTCTCCTCCCTCCTCATCCTCCTCTTTCTCCTCATCCTCCTTCCTCCTCGCCAACAAATGAGTCGCTGTCTGTCCTTCAGCAGCGGACGAGTTAGATAATAAGACACAGAGCGAGAGAGAGAGGGAGAGAGAAGGAGGGAGAGAGAGAGAGAGAGAGAGAGAGAGAGAGAGGAACAAAGAAACACAGAGCCTCCTCGCTTGAGTGGAGCAGCAAGTGAGCGGGCGTGCGAGGTAGCAGATAGTGGGGGAGGGGAGAGAGAGAGAGTCTTCTGTTTTCCATTGCAGACGCCTGCAGGAAACACACACAGAAAAACACACACACGCTGAGTTTTCACACACACATGAAACCAGAGAGACGTGTAAACGCAGTGACACACACACACACACACACACACACACACACACACACACA
>NW_019174768.1:578952-603952 GCF_002260705.1 Seriola dumerili | reverse complement strand
AACAGCCTGACACCGACACCGTGGAAGAAGTGCCGAAAGGAAAATCATATTTATATTCTGCAGGGTGTAAGAATACATCATAATTCATGTTTTAATTTTACATAATTCACCTTCAACTAAAGCACACTATCTCAAAACTCTGCTTAAGTACTTAGTTACTCTCCTCTGCTGGTCGCCCCCCCCCCCGAAAAACAAAACATCTTGTTTCTGTTAAACATCACTCTCTTACTGGTCGGCCTCTAAAACGTTGTTCATTGTTCTTTTATTCTGACTTCAACAAGCCGGCGGCGGTTAAAGACGTGGAGGCTAATCTGGGCTCCAAGGACGGAGGAGGAAGAGGAGGACGAAGAAATTTAATTTGAGTGGAAAGGAGGATCTCGAGGGAACGAGGAGGTAGAAAAACAAGAGGCAGGAGCAGGCGACGAGGAGGAACAAAAACAGATGTGGAGAGATGGAGATGAAGAGGGGACGGAGATGGACGTGTCGAGACGGAGGAAGCAGCAGGTTAACAGTCACCGCTGGTGTGTTATCCTAACTCGACCTCGGCTCGACCCAAAACATGCCGATGGAAAAACAAGATGAGACGGAAAAGGAAAAGAGAGAGAGAGGAGGAGGAGAGCAGCAGCTCATACGTTACTACACACTCCACCTCCCACCACATTCAGATACCTCCTTCACGCTTTAAACCCAGTTTGGTTGTGGGAAGCCAGTGAGGGATCACATCCTCGTCTCCTCCCTATCAACTACACACAGGTACAACATGTCTGTCTGCAGCCGTCACATGACAACAGCCCCACAACTCCTCTTTTGATTCCACCTCCTTCCACCTGAAACTACCTGAGACTTCACAGAACAGACACAGACACGTCTTCAGCTGCAGGACGAGAAGCAGATTTCCTTCATGACTTTACAGAGTTACACAGTAAAAACCGGGACATCTGATCTGGTGAAAGTCACATACCATCTCCAGACTCTGACATCATTAACAGAAACATCCGTCTTCATTAAACCGTGTGAATGAACAGTGACACCTCCCCAGCAGGTGGTGGAGGTGACGGGGTCTTACCTGCAGCGCTCTCTGCTCGCGGCTCAGCTGGCTGGAGTCGGCGTACAGCTCGGTGGTCATGCATTTAAAGCGGTCGCCCACGTATCCGGACGAGTTGGCGATGCGTCTGGTGAGGCCGGAGCGCCGGGTCTTGCCGCAGCCGGCGTCCTCATCGTCATCAGCGAGAGGATCTCTGTCCTGAATGTCTGACGTCCCGTCTCCACAGCTGGCGGAGTCGAGGACGGCGTTTGGCGTCCTGTCAGCTGTCATTTGTGTGGTCACATCTGCAGGTGTCCTGTTAAATCCTCCGCTGGTGGGATTCCCAGGTGACAGGTGCAGACAGGTTGAGAAACTGTTTCCATACAGGGGGGGGCGGGGAGTGTTACTGACACAGGTCTGGCCCTTAGAGAGAGAGTGTGACCCCCTGAAGCTGCAGACAGGACCCCCGACATCGACGCTGCGTTCTGTTGCGTGGTTTTCACAGTTTGAATATCTGGGACTGAAGCTGCTGCAGACTGGAGATACGAGGTTTCCTCTTCCACTCAGAACTCGCGCTTCACACGGCGGCGCCCTCAGATTTCTGCAACAGGGACCCACAAAGTTTCTGCTGGTGAAAGGTGGACTGTTTACATCCTCAGTGTTACAGGGGGGGGCTCGGGGGCTGCTCGCACACAGGGGGGCTCTGGTGCCTCCAGCTGTGACCCTGGGGGTCAAACTCCTGACGTGTGGACCGAAGGCTCGACATGACGCTCCCTTACTGCTGCAGACTGGACTGTGTGGCGGACAGCTGCCCCCCCTCACTGGACTGGGGGGGCTGGTGGCTGCACACACTGCTCCCATGATGGGGCTGCAGTCACTGTCTTTCACATTTGTGGGGGGGCTCTCCTCGGGGTCCGTCTTCCTACTGGCCGAGGTTTCATCATTAGCACTCCTCCCCTCGACATCGTTACGCCCACCACTGCCCCCCCCCCTGAACCCCCCCCCAGGCCCACAGGCTCCAGGTTTACTCGTTCTAGAAAACTGCTGTGGAGAGGTTCGGGCACAGCGCATCGTCTGCTCCTCGTCTGAGGACGGACTCGCTGGCTCCTCCTCCTCTGGGATCTCCTCTTTAAGGAGAGGAGGTGGGGTGGTCGGGGGCAGTGGTCCTAGCCTCTGCTCTGCAGCCTGGCAGGGAGGGGGGACCTTGGGAGGCCCCGGCTCTCTGTCTGGGGAGCTGCGTTTGTCCTCGTCCGCCTCATCACGCACCAGGTCGATACAGACCACGTCCTCTCTGACGGCAGCGAGGCTTTTCCCAGAAGCCTTCACGTTTGTGGACTTGTCTCTCTCAGTGTCACTTCTGTGGGGGACGTCAGGATCCCGTCTTTCCTGGGTCCTGTGAGCGTCTGCGGTCCAGGGTTTGTCCTGCGTCTTAAGCCGGTCGTTGGTGTAGGACGACAGGGGTGTGGGAGCCGCTTCCTGGCCGTTCTGATACGGACGCACTCCGTATGCGAGGCCGTGTTTGGGAGCGATGTGCGGTGGGTAAAAGCTACTGCTGCCGAGTAACACAGGGTGGGGGTAGACGGGTCCCTTGCCTGGTATGGACATGCGCTGCAGGGACATGTTCTCAGCCACTGAATACGGGATGTAGCGGCTGGTGTAACCTAAACCTGGAGGGAGGTAGGAATCACCGAACAGCTGGGTGGGGGCGTTTCCATCCTCCGCCCGAGGAGCTCTGGTCTCCGCAGCCTCCGGCTGTTTCCCAGAGCTGTGGGGGGGGCCTTTCTCCACGTCAGTAGTGGGGGCTTGTGACCACTCAGCTTTGGACTTTGGGGAAGGGGGGGTTGCAGGCGCTGGTCCCCCTGAGGCCGGACTGGGACTTCGTCTGACCTGAGCTGTGGAGGAGCCAGCAGAGCTGTGAGGCTGAGTTGGGGGCGGGGGGTTGTCCCCGCTCTTGTTTTTAGTCTTGTGGGAGCTTCTGCTGAGGTCTGAGCTCACCGCTGGGGAGGGACCCGCAACAACCCACGGGGAGGGCGCAGTGCTGATCACGTCCGGGTGATCTGGAATCTTTGCTGACGTGCTAACAGTTGGGGGTGGAGCCTCTTTTAAGTGCTGGTCCAGCCCGTAACGAGGGGGGGGTAAATAGCCCAGCTTGGCCAGAGCCTCTAATTTGGACGGGAAGCCATTAGTGAATCCTTCCAGCTCTTTGGCAGACAGGTCCAACGGTTTCTCTGCGGGGTGTCTGGACGTCCTGGGGGGGGCAGCTCTGTCCTGTGATGTGTTGGAGGGAGACGCACATGTGTCCGAGCTGACCTCTTTGGTTTTGCTGCTGCCTGAGTGACCGGGGGAGCAGTAGAAGGGGCGGGACACTGAGGGGGAGGAGGAGGTGCTTCTGTACAGGGACTTTGGGAGGTCTGGTGTGGTGTTGCTGAGGGGTGGGGGCGGGGGAAGTGGGGGTGAGTCTGAGCTGTTAACAGGCGCTCCGCTGCAGCTCTTGGTGGAGGGCGGACTGCACTTGGCTCCACTGCCGCCATGTTGTCGCTCGTTATGCTGAGGTGGGGGCTCGTGGCGGCCGGGGGGACTGGTGCTGAAGGCGGAGGGTTCCTGTTGTACCTGAGGACCGACGCTCTGCAGGGCCTTGTCCTGGCAGTGGGGCAGGGGTGAAAGGACAGCGGGGGCTGGGGTGGCTGCAGGGATCCTGATGGGGGGGCCCAGAGGGGAGGAGATATGGGCGGGGGCGTATCGAGGCAGGTAGAACAGTCTGTCCTCCCCAGCCGTGCTGCTTCCTGCGCCGGCGGCACACAGAGACTGATACGCCAGCTGCTGGTGGATGAAGGGCGACGGCTGGGACAGGAAGGAGGCCTTGTATGCCATGTCCAGGAAGGGGTACATGGTTGCATCGGCGTAGGGGCTGATCCACGGCAACCTCAGGAAGCCGGCACCGTTCAGGCCCAGCTCCGACTGCTTGTCACCGGGCACAACCCGGCGCTCCAGTCCCAGGGCTTCAGCTCCCGCCACAGGCACCAGCAGGGGCTTCTGCAGGCCGGGCGGCGGGTTCTTATACAGTCCAACGTATCCGCTGGAGGGTTTCTGGGCATCCAGCAGGGCGACTTCAGGTTTGTAAAGAAGATCATATCCGAGTGGGAGAGGGGAGCCGGGCTCCTGGGGCTTCTCAGCAGAGAGAGGATAGATGGCGGGAAAGAAAATCCCTCCGTGGGTGCGGAGGTTCTCCCCCACCAGAGCGTTGCGGTCGACGCTGAGGGCAGCGAGCGGGTTCATCCTGTAAGCTGTGCTGGCATCCACCTGCAACAAGAAGAGGAGGGTCAGAGTCTCAGCACATGAGGACGTTTGATTTATTGTTGGTTTAAAACAGATTTCTACACGTGACACGACTCAGGACTCCGTCAGCTGAACTGTGACTATCAGGTGAACCAGCTGAACCAGTTGAACCGGAGCAGTTCTCCCTTTAGTCCAGTAACTAAACCGTTAAGTGCCACATGGACGGATTCACCCTTCAAGGACAAACAGGGACGGAGGGAGGAAAAAGGATTTTGTCCCTTTAGAGAATCTCTGCTACACGACATCAACACTGTGATTTCATTCTTCCTCTCATGGAGAAAATAAGAGTCTTTTATTTTTATTTTTTCAGTATTCCTGGATGACATGCGACGCCCCGAGCAACTCGTTCACTCTCCCCCCACAGATCCAGGAAACAGAAGGGAGGCCGGGGCAAGACAGCACAGAGAAAACCAGAGAGTAAGAGATAAACAAAGAGAGAGCGACAGCCAGAGAGAGAGAGGGAGACAGAGAGAGAGACAGAGTAGAGAGACAACAGGAGGAGGAGGGAGGGAGAGAGAGAGTAGGGAGGGGAGAAGAGAGAACAGAGAGAGAGAGAGAGGGAGAAAGAGAGAGAGAGAGAGAGAGAGAGAGAGAGAGAGAGAGAGAGAGAGAGAGAGGGAGGGAGAGAGAGAGACAGAGAGAGAGAGAGGGAGAGAGAGACAGAGAGAGAGGGAGGGAGAGAGAGAGACAGAGAGAGAGGGAGAGAGAGACAGAGAGAGAGGGAGGGAGAGAGAGAGACAGAGAGGGAAAGAGAGAGAGAGAGAGACAGAGACAGAGAGAGGGAAAGAGAGAGAGAGAGAGACAGAGACAGAGAGAGGGAGAGAGAGACAGAGACAGAGAGAGAGAGAGACAGAGAGAGACAGAGACAGAGAGGGAGAGAGAGAGGGAGAGAGAGACAGAGAGAGGGAGAGGGAGAGAGAGACAGAGACAGAGAGAGGGAGAGAGAGACAGAGAGAGAGAGAGACAGAGAGAGGGAGAGGGAGAGAGAGAGGGAGAGAGAGACAGAGAGTGATATTGAAGGAAAAAAAAAACATCCTAATTGAATTTCCTGTCACACGGAGTTGTGAACCACCTCTGATTGGCTATCAGCCGCAGGGCCATTAGGAAATTATCCAGACAGCTGGGTGGCCGCCTGAGACGTGGAGGAAGCAAAGAGATCCTTCACTCTGTCTGTTTTTCACCGCACCAAGAAAAAAAAAAGAAAAAGAAGAGAGAGAATCGTGGCTAAGGGAAGCGAGGGTGACGAATATTTTGACTTTTGCTCTTTTCAACATAATTTAATAATTGAAAGTAAGCTGTGACGAGGCTTCCTGTCTCATGACCTGATGTAACATCCTGTGGCGCCACGTCTAGTGACCGGACATGGCGTGACATTTAACGGTGTCTCAATTCAGGCACCGCCTCCTTTGAAGGCTGCACTTTGATCCTTCGCGGCCCAAACCATCCCAAGATTCACTGCACGCCAGCGATGAATCACTTTTCAAAAAGACAATATGGCTGACTGAGAAAATAAAACATCAAGCTAAAAGCGCCACTACAACCTCGAACAGTGTAACTTTCATTGTAGCATAAAAAATCAACTTGGACTTGACCTTTGACCTCACCATGCTGCGTGTCTGCGGGCGTCTGGTTTCTGCGTCAGACGGGACCGTCTGCCTCGAGGACGCCGCTCAGTCCGCCATGCCTGCAGACAGAGAGAAAAGCCACATGAGAGGAGGCGGCTCCCTGAACACAGACACAAACCAGCGCTGAGGTTTGTGCACAGGAACAGAGGAGGTCTCACTCTGTCACAGAAACACTTTCACCACTTTGATTTTGAGGAATCAAACGAGAAGTTTTCCTTTGAGATCAGCTCCAACATATCCCGAGGTTAAAGTCTTCTTCAGCTAAACGTGCTAACACATGACAGAAACCTCTTTTCTAACTCGAACACCAGTGATGTGTTACCTGTTTTCAAAGAACCGCAACTATCAACAGCATTTCCCTAAATATATGACAACTTTATTTTTTATTTCAGAATTTTTAGGCGCTAAAACTGCAGGTGTGTTTCAAAAAGATGAAACTGGACGTCGAGGTTTAAAAAACAGGTAAAACAGGAGCGTTTAAATTCCCAGCGGTGTCAGAGAGGATTCTGAAAAGTCTCAGTAATGAAAGACAAACGGTGAAAGTGATGATTTGTGAAATGTGTAGTCTTCAGAGCTGCTGAGCCGTTTTTACAATCAGTATAAATTATAAGGAGGGGCCTGACACTGATCCCTGAGGTACACCTACTGTCAGTTCACGCTGTTGGACAGTGGAGGACTAAATTTAAATCACTGAATTATTATATAAATATAAAGACATTCACTCCCCCTATAGATGAACCACTGAATTTAGAGTCATATTTTAAAATTCATATAAAAACCAGAGGAGTTTGGTGATATGTGTGTGTGTGTGTGTGTGTGTGTGTGTGTGTGTGCGCGTGTGTCAGTGCAGAGAGATGACAGACAGAAAACACACACAGCTCTCCGTCTGCAGCGATGTTACGAGGCTCGACATCTGTGTGTGTGTGTGTGTGTGTGTGTGTGTGTGTGTGTGTGTGTTCATTGAGCAGCGCTGATACATTTTCTCTCTCTCTGCTGGATTATGAGTTCCTCGGGAAACGAGGCGACGTGCCTTATCTGTCCTCCGGCTCAGCGATAAAACACACACACCCTCTCTCTCTCTCTCTCTCTCACACACACACACACACACACACACACACACACACACACACACACAGTAATTGATGGCTGTTAGGGAGCTGGGATTTCAATAACCACTCTTATCTCCAGACTATTGAGGGACAGCTGTGTGTGTGTGTGTGGCACCCATGCTCATCCATCAAACCACCCTCTCACACACACACACACACACACACACACACACAGACTCAGCTGGGTCTGTTTGCTGGGAAAATTATTGGCAGAATTGAAGCCAAATTTCCGTCTGTTTTTTTTTCCTCTTCGTGTTTGTACATGTTCATGTATATATATATACATACATATACACACACTTATATACATATACACATATACACATATATATATATTTTTTTTTGTAAAAAACAACTACCACATCCACTTAAATACAGCTTTTTTCAGCCTCATTCACTGATTTACAGACAGATGATGTTTAAACCTTTCAACAAGCATCTCACACGTTTCCACTCTGACATTATATAATATATATATATAATATTTATTGGCCTCAGCCAATGAGAATGCAGCATTTTAACTGTCCATAAAACAGCTGAAAAATGAAATACTGAGACTAAAGTGCTGTAAAGCAGCAGTAGTTATTTTACAGAATAACAATACTGTACGATATTTCACAAAAACAAACTATATTAATACTGTGAAAGTATCAAAGCCTCAGTCCACAGAGAAATGCACACAGCCTGTATTCAGAAACTGAGCCTTAAAACCAGCCGTCAGGACTTCTGGAACTTTGTGATGTCACAACTAAGCAGTCACCAAGCCCCGCCCACCTGGACCCACCATTCAAACCTTTACAGGATTTGGTTTCTCAGGCTCAGAGCCTCTCTTCTGATTGGCTCACATTTGAGAAGCTGAAAGCAGAGAAGAAGAAAAAAACTGACACGATCAATCACTGATCAGATTGATTAATCAGCTGATCATTTCAGCTGGAGTTGGTCTCTGGTGGGGGTCAGCAGGGGGTCAAACAGGAGGTTTTCTGAAGCTTTTGTAATAATCCACACATTGATCTGCAGTGTGTGTGTGTGTGTGTGTGTGTGTGTGTGTGTGTGCAGCAGCTGCATGTGGAGCTCCTCCCTGAAACGCCGTTGTGCTCCAGCTGTGCCGCCGGCCACTCGGCTAATCTGAGCTGTAATTTTCTGGACGCGTTCATTACCTTCCCGCTCCGCTCTGTTTTCATTTGATGAGATGATGGAGATGAAGCTTTAATGATCCCTGCAGGGAAACAGCACAAAAACGCTGTTTATTTTACCTGGATCTACCCGGGCCTGCCCCAATGACTGCTGGGAAATCTGCCTAATAATGAGTCTGAGCGCGTACTCAAACACCACACCAGCGTTCACCATAGTTGAAAATAATAAAACAGACATTCTGACACTGATTCACCTGCAGCCTTTTTAAATCCTGACACACTGAAACATCATGACGTCTGCTCTGGAGACAAACCTGTAGCTTCTGCATCACACTTCATTTTCCTCTTCTCAACTTCAAACCACAAATCATCAGTTTCCAGACTGAACTTCCTGCGCTGCAGATACACCTGAGCTCAGGTGGAGTCTCTCTCTACAGCTCACACACAGTTTCTCTCGTGTTCACACCTTTAACGCAGAACAAAGGACTAGGAGAAGAGCCTGACAGAAAGAGGGAGAACGCACTAAAAGAATCAAACTTCACCTGGCTGTTGACTCCGCCCACCAGGAGGCCGTCTGTCCACTCTTCAGACTCGAAGAGCTCCAGAGAGAAAAGCAACAAAAATCCTCAGAGACTGAAACAAGAAGAAGAAACGAAGGTGACAAAACCAGGACCAGGGCCAGGACCAAGACCATGACCAGGACCAGGACCAGGACCAAAACCAGGACCAAAACCAGGACCAAAACCAGGACCAGGCCCAGGACCAGGACCAAAACCAGGACCAAAACCAGGACCAAAACCAGGACCAGGACCAGGACCAGGACCAGGACCAAGACCAGGACCAGGACCAGGACCAGGACCAAAACCAGGACCAAAACCAGGACCAGGGCCAGGACCAGGACCAGGACCAAAACCAGGACCAGGACCAAAACAAGGACCAAAACCAGGACCAAAACCAGGACCAGGGCCAGGACCAAAACCAGGACCAGGACCAGCCTCTGTATGAAGTGAGACACATGTCGACCACAAAAGCTGAAACTTTGCAACAAAAAAAGTGAAAAACTGCGACAAGTCAATGTTTCATAGACAATTAAAAACCTGATCAGCAGATTAATCAATAACTCCAGGTGTGAGGGTTGATATCGGCTCTATTACAGGATCATTTACTTAATTAAAATGAATAATTACTGACTGAAACACAGACACATAGCAGGTCACTGTCATGGATCAGCTGACTGCTCCTACAGTGTTTGAATGAAGAACCATAAACTGAAGTATATATAAGAACCTCAATATGACGTCACCACAGGAATGTTTTTATCATCTGCTTCAGTGCAGAACTGAGAGTAAATCATGGTCCCCTGAGGAATATTACAGGTTTATTATCATGGATAAGACTTTAAAATTATGATAATAACATTCTCTTTTGATGTCACAATAATGTTTGTATAAAATGAAATAAAATAAAACTCACCCTTTTCTCTTGTGTGGAGTAAATTCCAGGTTTTTAATGTCTCAGTTTTGTTTTGATTATTTTTAATTTAATATCCATCCGGTTAAAACAGGTTAAAAACTAAAAATCAAATCTCCTCCTCTCGTGCCAAAGTAAATACATCCATCCTCATCGATCTGCCGCGTGCAGGGTGCAGGACGGGGGCGTGGACGCGCACGTGCACACTCTCACACACACACAGGCAGAAACAAACACTGTTGGTCCTCCTCAAAGAAAAAAACACTTTCTCCAGAACAAATAAAAACAGAGTTTATGTTTATGAATTATTTTCAGTGTGGGAGTCACGCTGCGACATGCTGAGCACGCACACGTTCACGCGCACCCACGCACGCACACACGGGCACGCACACACAGGTCAAAAAACAAGGTGACCGGAGCTGAGGCAGAACTCCGTCACAGAAACATCAGATTTAACAACAAACAGCGACGAACGGAAGCCGGGAGCGCACGCGCACACCTGGACTTGCACGCATATTCACGCGCGCAGACGCACGCGCCGTCCGGTACCGGGCTGAACTCTCAGAGTGTGTGTGTGTGTGTGTGTGTGTGTGTGTGTGTGTGTGTGTGTGTGTGTGTGTGTGTGTGTGTGTGTGTGTGTGTGTCCCGGCAGGAAGCAGCAGCAGGATCAAATCCAAACAAATTTCAGCCCGAAAATTGAAAAAAAAAAAAAAAAGAGAGAAAATGTAAAAAATTAATTTTCCTCCACGAGCGGAAATATTCCTCAGGGTGTCGCGCGCACAGCTCGCGGATTAATCCACATTTCTTTTCTTTCTTTTCGGTCCCGTCGTCTGTCTGTCTGCTGGGTTTATCCCGCTCTTCTTCCTCCTCCTCCTCCTCCTCCTCCTCCTCTCCACTTGCGGCTTTCTCTCTCTTCCTTTTTTCCCTCCACACGCTCTCAGCCTCCCTCTCTCCTTCTCTCCCTCTCTCCTTCTTTCTCTCCCGCGTCAAGGTAAGCACAATGGAACGTCGCGTTTCCGGTGTGAGATTTCACAATAAAACCACAATAAATCCCACGTGTGACCGAATTTTTTAATTGATGTTTTTGACAGATTTATCGATCTACAATCAGATCGGTTATAAATTGTACCGAAGCAGAAAACTAAGAAACAAACCAACACGTTTGGTAACAACCTCACAAGAGCAACATCAGCCATCAGTCTGCTCAATATAAATAATAAAGAAATAAAATAAAGCAGCACAAAAAAAACAGAAAAAAACCCTGAACAAAAGTTTTAAAACCAAGCACATATGGAGACAAATCTGCACAATACTTGAATGTGGTTTGTTCGAGTGCTAATATGAGGATCTTCATTTTAACTGATTTCATAAAAAAAATTAATAAAAAGACGTGACCCTGTAAAAGTTTGTACTTCTCATTAAAAGGCTTTAAAATAAAGGTTATACGTTTTTCCTCTTACAGACAGTGTGAGAGATGTCCCTGATGTTGTGACTCACACTAAACTAGTTCCCACGTCTGATAAGATGCTGATGTTTCTGTATAAACCTGAGCGAATTCTTGCATCTCAATTAGGGTTTTTTTTGTCTCCCCTGGCACCAAGATGCAGATAATGAAGTGCAATTAACTGATTAAGTTAAATGTGAAGTTTTATATTAAATAATTATAAAAGAAACATAATATATAAATATCTTCATAAACCAAAACAAATATATAAGTGAGGAAAAGATGAAGAAAATCAACATTTTAATTTGGAATAACACTATTAGATCTTGTCTTAATATTAAAAATAATATACACTTCACTGATAAATGTGGTGCTTTTATTTTGAAGGTAGAACAGCACTGGTCCTGGTATTATTCTGGATAAATGTTTGTGATTTTAATCAGCTGTTTCTGACACAAACACATGTTCACCTCTCTCTCTTTATTTCTTCTTATTTCTATTCTTTTATTTTTGAACTGAAACTTGACTTATGTGAATTAATTAAGCTTTATTTATATTTCTACTGATGTTATTTTACATTTTACTATTTTTAAAACATCTTTAAATCACCATTTAATCTCCTCTTCACGTGCTCATGGAATCACAGAGTAAAACCAGCAAACATGAAGCAGGAGTCCAGAAAACTTTATCTGCTGGTGAAACATAATCCATCACCTGCAGCAGGACGTGAAGGTAAAAGACCAGCAGCAGCGGAAGTTACTAATAAATAATAATCGCAACATGCATAAACATACAGTTCATTAATGTGAAAGAAATTTAGACTAAATAAGAGACTTAAATGTCACGTGTTATTACTAAAGATAGAAATTACGGACTCCTCCACAGACAACACTAGAGACATGGACTTTGTTCAGTAAAAGTTCAAAAGAAAATGCAGTAATCCAATGAGCATTTTCATTTTCACACACTCACTCTGTGACCATATTCAAATGATAGATAACAGATAATATGACGTAATACTTACACTGGAGCTTCTGTGATGTCACTCACTGTCTCTTTAGATAAAAGCATCTGATAAATGAGTCAATGTAAATAAATGGATGAACTGAGGATCAATAATATATAAACAATAAATAGTACTTTTTTTTTCACTTTGACTAAAAGTTCTCACATATGTTTAATTTGTGTAAAATGGAGTAAAATAAAGTTTATCTACCACACACACGCACACGCACACACACACGCACACACACACGCACGCACACACACACACACACACACACACACACACACACACACACACACACACACACACACACAGGAAACCTTGGTTGACCTGCTGAGTCTCCAGTTTGTGACACCACAGCGCCCCCACGTGGATCCAAACGGCACCGCAGCTCATGGCGAGCTGAGGAACTGCACAGTGTTAGTGCGGTGTTCCTAATAAAGTGATCACTGAGTGAATGATCTTTTACATTCTGATGCATTTGTTTCTGCAAAATCATTAAAAGTATATTCTAGTTTAGAATTGTTGTATTTTTTCTAATATACACGAGTGCAGTAAAAGTAATCAATCAACTGATCAATAATCTGCTGCTGCTGTGTTTTCATCTGCAGGTTATTAATCATCTGGCCTCAACACAGAGTGAAGTGTTGACCAGCACTGCAGCCAAACAGGAAACAGTGTGACAGTGAGGTTAGCCCACCACTTCCTGTTTCCAGGCCTCAGATCTGATGCTGACTTCATGTTTCCTCATCAACGACCACAGACATTCAATGTAATGAGTGATGCTGATTTTTAATTGATCAACCTGAGAAGCAGACAGGCCTCTGGCAGGCGCCCGAGTAAATATACTACTACATTCAAATAACTTTCTTTATTAGAATCATTTAAAACTACAAAGTAGTTAGTACTGCTTCTATTAGTACCTCAAGTACTTCTACCATTAATATTCATGCTGCAACTATTACAACTGCTGCTCCTATAATATAAATTATAATTGTTACGCAGTATAATAATTTATATTATATTATTATAATATAACATATTTCAAATTATTATGTTTTATTAATAATAGATGCTATCAAATTTTTATTTTTCTGTTTAATTTTTATTATTCACTATTAACTATAAAACTACTACTACTACTACTAATAATAATAATATTTAAAAATCTATTTTGCCCATCTATTCTGCCATAACACCACGACACTATTACTATTATTATTTTTTAATTGTTTCAAAAAAGTAATGCAACTATTACAACTAGTACTATTCCAACATTAAATACACTACTAGCAGTAGTGCTAGTGTAAGTGCTAATACTGCTCCTGCTAGTAATACTACTGTTACTGCAGTTATCACTAGTAGCATCACTGTTACTGGAGGTGCTACTCTTTCTACTAGTATTACTCCTCCTTTAGTAACTAGTACATCTGTAGTACTAACTAGTAGTACTGACTAGTACTACAGGTGGTGCTGCTGTTGCGTCTCCTGTTATTGAGCATTGATCACAGTCAGGGTGAGTTTCATGTTCAATCAGTGACATAATCAATAAAGTAATAATCTGACAGGGGGGGGTCGGGGTCCAGGATCGTTACAGGATCACTTTAACTTCCCCACAGATTTAGGAGGAAGTTGTTCTTCATCCTGCAGTGTCAGTTTCATGTTGATGTCTGCTGACCTTTGACCTTTGGACAGAGTCATGAGTCTTATGACAGTGACAGTGGTGACATTTAGAAATCAGCTGATTCACACCGTGTGACATAAAGACTCAAAGTTTAACTAAAGAAGTTTTCACCGATTGACAGAGAACGAACATGAGGAAGTTATTTACCACCGACACCGACCTGGTCGTGTCTGTGTTTATCTGATGACCTTTCACCTCCACACCGGAGTGTGAAGTCTGAGAGGAAGTGGTTCTGTCTTTTTGCTGAAGAGTTTGTCATCAGCATGAACAGATCAGTCTGTGTACAGCAGCAGCCTCGGTGTTACAGATTATAGATCACGTGCTCTGTATATTAATGTGCTGTATAAACACAGACCTGCTGTCTGTGACCAGAAGCTGCTGTTGTTATTAAGGCATCAATCACAATTTACAGGGTTTCATTTATATCTCATACCAACACTGCTGCTACTACTATTTCTCTTAGTACTAGTACAATTAATACTATTACTACTACACCAATAGTACTACTACTGCTGCTACTAACCACTACTACTACAGTTTCTATATTATTGCTACTGCTACATTTAGTAATCACTACTACTAGTAAGTAATCACTACTACATACTTCTAACATTAGAAGTACAATCACGGCTACTTTAATTGCCCATACTCCTCTAGGTACAGTATGACCTGTGCCACTCTTGTGAGTTTTTATTGGAATATTTTTAAAGGTCAAAAGTAAAGCTACTGTTTTTAAAGGAGAGGCCCACTACAAGGTCCATTTAGTAGCTTTTCTGGAGCTTTTGATCATGTGATCTTCCTCAGTTGAGTGAGTTAGCCCGGTATAGATGCTTGAGCACTGAGATCGTCTTTAATATCATGACATTCTCCATCTTCTGATGAAGATCATGTGATATGATCAAAAGCTCCACAACAGCTACTAAATGCACGTCATACTGAGACGAGAGTTTCCAGCTTGAGAAGGGGTGGAGTCAGGAGAGCTGCCAAGTTGAGTGGGTGCAGTGTTTCTTCAGAATAAAAACAAACTGTAAAGGTCCCATTCACACCTCTCTGAGAGCACGCCTCCAGAGGTTAGACAGATGTGCTGCTGCAGTCCAAGCTAAAACTCCTTCTTCTTTGTGAACTGAGGGCACCTCAGTTCACAAAGAAGAAGGAGTTTTAGCTTCAACCCTTTGCACTCCTAACATGGTGCAGTGTGTGTGTTCACACCTGTAGCTGTGTTTCCCTCCTCCTGCCTCATCTTCATCACTGGACTGAAGAAGAACAGGTCACATACATGTTACAGCTGGGGAACCAGTATCCAACACTTTGTTTGTTTGGTGGAAACTTTGTAGATTAATGGACCAAAACGGCGTTGAAGCACATCCTGTTGCACAACAACCACAGTAACTCCTACCAGCAGGTTAAACAGGAGGTTGAACATGTGGTTTGACAGTTTGAATCATCTCTCCTGTTACAGGGTGAACTGATGTTAGGTGACTGTAAGAGCTCAATTCCAGTCACTGATAAGTTTTCAAGCTTTGTAGAAAACTCTAGAACGACCTGGTTGTTCCAGACTTCTTCATGTCACAGTGATAGACAGGTGTGTGTCCAATCAGCTGACCACAGGTGGACTCCAGTCAAGGTGCAGGATCATCTCAAAGAGGATCCAGGGAAGTGGAGGAACCTGAGCTGAATATAAATTCATTTAAATGAATATATGTTGTCAGTGATGAAGGTTTTTCCTCATCAGTGTGTGTTAGAGACTGAAAAAGCAACTTCCTCTGAACAATTTACACCCAAGATAGAAACTGTTTTACAAAACAGGGGCTTTGAAAACTTGAAGGAAGCGAGACACAAGTTGTAACAGATGGAACTTCATTAGTCTCAGCGGAAAATCTCAAACCGACGCGCTGCAGGACACTCACAGTGACACTGTGGTTCTGTTCCTTCAATTCATCCTGAGTGAGCTGCTCAAGGTCTCATAAACATGAGACGTAAAGAGGGATTTTAGTTTTAATCAAACTGTGGCCTCATGAGGTCAAACAGCTGAAATAAAGACAACACGCACTGAGGAGGCCCAGCTGTTCTAACTCAGGTCAGGAGAGTCTGAAGACGTCAACTCAGCACTTTGAGGAACCGGAAGGATTTTACAGTAACTGTGACTGATTTAAGACTGAGGAACTAAAACATAAGACGCATCTGAGCTCATCTTAAAAACATCACATGAGCCAATCAAAAGCTGAGGTACGGTGTAGTGGACGGACGTTACTAGATCAGAGACAGTCAATTCCTTCTCTAACACACAGTCCACTTTCATTAATCTGGTTTGTATGGTCTGCAGTCGTGAGGACACAGCTGTGGTCTCCAGCAGCTTCAATCACACCGACACTGATCTGACCACAGGAACCTCAAAGCTGCCACTCTGACTTCCTCCACACGAAAAGTGGAACATTTCCAAAACAACACATCTGAGCATTTGTTTGTTGGCTGTTGTTTGTGTGGTTCATGTTCTTCAGACGACTAAAACTTAAAGCAGCTTCTTAAACAAATGCTGACACTTTAGATTCCTGATGAGAAAATCTCCACTCTGCATGAAACATCATTAAGTTTGTGGCATTTTCATTCATGAAAAATAAAATAGATTTGTTTCTAACAAATCTATGACTAAATACTGAACCTGATGCTCAGCAAGTTTTTTTGTATTTTAGTGAAACTCATTTCTGCCAGAAAGAAAACATTAGGTGTATAAAAAGAAAGTGATTATATTTCATACAAAGATTCAGTTATTTCTACGTCTTGATGAAATTTTGAAGGACGAAGCAGGTGTAACTGTCTTTTAGAAAAACTTTTTATTTTCTATATTTACAGTGTTGTTGATCCATCACAGGGAGAGTTGTTTCTTATATATTAAGAATATATAAAAAGAATATATGAAGAGTTATATATTAATAACTTGTCAACAGTACATATCCAGACTGCAGAGCATAAGTAAAAAACAAAAAAGCAAAAAATAAGGAAACTGTTATAAACAGCAGCAAAAACAAAACACACCAAACCTTCGGGTCTGTTCACCAGGTGTGTCTGCAGAGTCCACGTGAGCTAACCTGAAACTGTCTCATCGTCCTTCACCAGTCCGGAACCCCCCCCCCCCGTCCAATAATCAGTCCTCTGACAGGTTCAGTCCCTGAGCTAGTGGAATAGAAAGTTATTTCACCTCTGGTAAAAATGTCTTTGATCCAACTGTCAAATGTAAATACTACAGGTGAATAGACCAGCTGTACAGGTACCAACCAGGTGTCCTGCTCTGTCAATGTTGAGGCAGCGGGGAGCGAGGAAGCTGAGCTTTGTAGTAAATACACTCCAGAGGAGGAGCAGCTGGACGGACTGTAGAGGTGGTGAACTGGATCTCCTCATACTGAAACACACAGCAGGAGTTCTGAGTACAGTTCAGGGACGGTAGCACTGATAACACCACTGTTAGCACTGTTAGCACCACTGATAGCACTGTTAGCACCACTGATAGCACTGTTAGCAGTGGATGTAGCAAAACTGTAGCTGTCGCTAGCAGTAGAATTAGCAGAGGTAACAGCAGTAACATTACTAGTTAGCTGCTGTGACATTAGCCACACTGGCGGTAATAACGGTAGCCGTAGCATTGACAATAAAATAAAATAATAATAATAAAATAAAAATAATTAGCAATGGCTGTAGTGCTATTAGTAGTGGGAATGACAATTAGAAGTGGCATCAGTTGCAGTAACTGATAGTAGTACTAGTATTAGCATCAATAGTAGCAGTAGCAGTTTTAATAGTGGGACAGTATTCACCTGCGGTGTCTCCAGAGTCTCTGTGTTATCATACGTGACAGGTGATGGGCCATTCACCTGGACGTCTCTAGTCTTCTTCTTGAAACACAGTGACGTAGACCCCAGACCTGCCAACAGAGCGTCAGGTGAGTGACTTCACCTTCAGACTAACAACGTCACACTGAGGAGAGAAGGTGTGTGAGACTAACACCGGGTTATTTCATAGAATTCAACTATTTAAATTACATACTCCGGTACGGTAGAGGGCGGTATGCAGCTAAAGGTTGGTACTGCAGTCCACCAAATAACATAACGAAGAAGACACACTTTCAGTAGTAGAAGAAGAAACAAGCGTAAACAGGTTTCTTCTTTTTCTTCTATCGCAGTAAAAGAAGACAAGTTTCAGTAGCAGAAGAAGAAACAAGTGGCTAGCGTTAGCAACAAGCTACCATCCAAATAAAGACATCTTCGTGCTGTGGTAAGGGCGGCCTGTGTTAATGAGGAGGCGGGTTTTGTTTCTTATGGATCCAGTAGATATAAAACCGACTGAATATTGAGTCACGTCCCGGAGCAATAGTTTACAGTGAACCAATCATAACGCTGCTGGCCTCATTATACACCAGTCATTACATTCTGCAGTCAGACCTATCTATTGTCTCTTTGAATGTAGATGTTTAAAATCTAAAGCGACATGACTACCTGTCTTGTGTTCATGCAGCAGATGTATTTAAAGCTCAGTGACCGGGTGAAATATAAATAACAGACTCACCTATTGTCACTAAGAGGAGTAAAGCATTCAGGGTGAGTGAGCCGAACATGACGGGGTTACTCTGCATCATGGTCCAGGTGTACTGCTCCTGTTTTCGGTCTGGGTCACAGACAGGACAGAGACAAACAAAGATCAGCTGATGGATTTCATAACTTGAAATCATTTACTCACGTTCACATTCCTTTAATAAAAACTACGGCCATAACCACACCCTGACAGACAACACAGCTGAGGCTTCACTCAACAGCACAATTCAGTGATTTACAAAATTCAGACCCTCAGAAGTTCATCTGCAGAAGATTCTTACCTCTATGAACAACCATATACACAGACTACTATCCATTATATAATAATGATAATAATAATAACAGCGATACTATATTCACATCAGACTTCATTGCATCCTGTAGTTTCCAGCATTAAAGAAGTAAAAGACATTATTTGTTAGACTGTGGCACTTACCTGAGACTAGGAGGAAAGTGTCCAGATAAATGATGTTGCTGTTCTTCTTCTTGCCACAGAAGTAAAGTCTGCAATCGTCCGCTGTGATGTTTTTGATCTCCAGTGTGTTTCCCTGGAGAAGGTATTTGCTTGTATTATTTGGAGAACAGATGCTAGGCGCATAGTTTCCAGAAAAAGTGCGACCGATGAATCCAATGAGCTGTCCGTGGATCTGTGCGTACCAGTACAGGTCTGGAAGGTTCTCAGAGCAGGTCAAAGTGATGCTGAGACCAAGCTGCACCTGTACCTCAGTCATGTTCAGGGCCTCTGCACAAACCACAAACACAGGCAGCATCATCCAAAGCAAATCCATGAGCAGGTTGAAGAGACAGCCTCCCGACAGCAGCACAGCTGTGATGTGAAACTGCTCTGTCCTTCAAAGACAGATGAGATCTTCACTTCCTGTTTCACAAGGTAATGCTGTTGTACATCAGATCTTATGGTCTGAACTACAAACTCTGAGTGTTTCATCAGACGCTCCAGAGCCAGAAGTGAAACTTCTTGCGACCTCTGCTGCGGGAGCTGAGCCGCTGTCATCATGTCTGATGATCAGGTGTTTACAGGTGATCAATATATCTGATTGATTATAGACACCACATCTGGAGGAATGAGTGACAGTTATATCAGTACTACAGTAGAAGCTGTCATTATACTAATACCAGAAGTACTACAGTATCTGTAGTAGTATTTACAGTAATAGCAGCAGAAACTTCGGTAGCTGGGAGTACAGTAGTATCAGTAGTAGTATCAGTAGTATCAGACTGATACTACTGATACTACTATTGATAGTACTACTGATACTATCAGTAGTAGTATCAGTAGTATAGTGGTACTTTAGTGTCTTCTCTCTACAGACTGATGCAGTTTGAGGAAGTGGCTCCACCTTGTGTCACAAACTTGTTACTGCAGAGAAACTCTCCAGACTCAGTCAGCTGACTCTCCAGCTTCACTTCCTGTTTTTATTATTATCAATGTAAAAAAAGATGAAAGACAATAAGGCCTGTGTTTGTTTACAACATATGAACCTGTAGAGTCTCACTCTACTGAAGAGTGACACATTCACAACTCAGAGTTATCCGCTGAGAGGCCAGCTCCAATCAATCAGGGCAAATCAATAAAACATTTCAATACAAAATATGATCTTTTTATGCTTTTTAAGAAAACCTCAAAATATAAAACATTTAATATGTCATTGTTTTTTAAAGAGTGAATTTTAGAGCTGGAATCCATGAATCACATTGACTATAACACAACAGAGACACAGAAGATGCTCAGACTGTCTGTGCTGATGATACAAAGAGCTGCAGGTGAAGGAGTTGCTCCACTGGACCATCATCAGCTGATCAGATCATCAGCTGATCAGATCATCAGATCATCGGCCACAACAGAGAGAGCAACAGAGGAACGGAGAGCAGAGTCACACGCAGGGAGTTTGGTCTGAGCACGGCACCACCTGATGTTGGTGGAGGACCTTGTTTACCTGCAACATCAACAACATCTGGGTCATACATGAGCAGCACCACAGACAGAATAACAGAGTCAGTGAAGGTGCTGAATGTTCAGGTGATCAGCTGTTTCAGAGTCAAAGTTAGAAACCAGGGGCCAGTAAGTTTTCTGCTGAAGGTTTAATTTCTCCTTTGCTGAGGGAGTTAGTTTAGTCTGTTTACCAGCGTCTCTTCAGAGCTTCATATTCTTCATTTATCACCATGAACTCAGATCATGTTACAGGTCAGACACAGACAGAGGTTCCTTTAGTTTCTCCTTAGTTTGATCTCGAGGGTCTTAACTGACTTTCAGTGATTCCTTCAGTATAAGACGAGAAGGAGAAAACCTTCAACATGTTTAGGAAACCTTCAGGAGAAGACTTGAGCGTGTTCAGTGTTTCTATTGTCTGGAAACATTAACTCAGACTTTAAGGGAACTCTGTGTTGTGAAGAACCGGCTCCAGGTTCTGCATTAGAACCAGGACTGAGCTGGAGCAGTTCACCTGATCTCCAGCAGAGGGCTCCCTCTCCCTCTCTCTCTGTCTCTGTCTCTCTCTCTCCCTCCCTCTCTCTCTCTCTCTCTGTCTCTCTCTCTGTCTCCCTCTTTCTCTCCCTCTAATTATTATAATAAAAACTGATATCAGACTGATAATGAGGATCAATAATGATATTGATCCCTGTCTCTCCCTCAGTGACGTCTGAAACCTCCTGGCTTGTAAAACACACTGAGAATCCAGAACCAGGATCCTACAGGTTCCCTCCAGGTCCAGGTTCAGATCTACACACCTGTGACTCCCAGCTGGACCCGCTGCCTGAAGTCCACCACCATGTGACACTCGTACAGGCCGCCGTCCAGCGGCTGGACGTCCCGCAGGACGATGGAGAAGTTTCCCTGTGGGTACAGATTGGGGAAGCTCGTCACTCGCCCTCTGAACGCGCTGTGCTGCTGAGTCAGGTTCTGGACGCCGTCGATGGCCAGCACCTCCTGGTCTCCGTGGTTCTTCCAGGACACATTGACTCTCTCAGGTCGGAGGTCACCTACCACACCTGGGAAGCTGCAGGGCAGCAGGACGTCCTGTCCAACAAAGGCCTGCACCTCTACCTGGCTGCTCGCTGTGAGACACACACACAGATACACACACCTGAGACGTAGGGTCTGACACCTGACCTCCACCAGGTGAATCAATTTGCAGGTTCAGGTGAAGTGTTTACACCTGGACAAACTCACCTGTCTGACCAGCGAAGGACAACATCATCCACAGACACATCCCTGCGGAGCTGTGGAGAAACATACAGGCTGCTCAGATTATTAGGAACACCATCAGTGTGAGGTCAGAGATCTTTACGGTCCAGATGAGACCAGCACCAGGTCTCACAGAGACTGGTCAGACTGGTCAGACTGGTCAGCAGACAGGAAATCGTGGCTGATAACGTGGTTTCTAACGATGTTATGGAGAGAGACAAGAGGAAGTTTTTAGAGACTGAATCAGATTTTACTTTTTATTGTTTAACTCTTCACTGAATTTTCAAAGTAAAACGTCCTGTAACTTCCTGTAGACAAACATGTTCTCTGAGGGTAAACTGAGCTCAGATGTTGGATGCGGTTTTAGTTGATATATTATTTCGAAAAAAGTCTTAATTTACCCAGAATTCATTGCACCACAGTCCAGTTTGTCTGTCTCTGTGAAACCAGCTGCTGGTTTTTGTCTCTTCATGTAGAAACTGTCTGTTTCTCCTGTTTTCACTCAATCAGCTGTTCACACATAAAATCAAACAATTTACTTTCACACATGCATGTTATTAATCTGGTTATTCTGGTTAATCTGGGGGCGCGGCCCCTCGGACTGATCCCAGAGGATGTGACTCAGGATCGAACCTGAGAGAATGAACCTCAGCAACAACCTGAACCTGAGCGTCGTCTCAGAGTTAAAGTTAGACTGACCTTTTCACAGCGTCCATGTCGACTCTCTGCTCTGAATGTCTGTTCTGAGAGGAAGCCGGCATCATCATCATCATCACCCTCCCTCCTTTAACAGGGGAGTGACTTCCTGTTGGAGAAATTCAGCACATTTCTCAGTGAACGAGAGGAAGAGGGAGGTGACACTGCAGCATGATGTTTACAGGAAATTACATAATGTTTCATTTCTGTATAAGTTTCATCTCTTTCCTCACACACACACACACACACACACACACACACACACACGCGCACACACACACACACACAGCAGAGTGAACAGTGACTTTACTCAGAGAAACAATAATGTACAATATTTTTTATTTCAAAATAAAAGCTCGGTTGAGGAGGTGCAGATGTGCAGAGGACACTAATGAGTTTCATAGTGACTTCAGCAGACACAACACATCCTGTCATCCGTCACCATAGTTACCACACAAGAGAAACTGAATAACAAACTTGAGTAAATGGTGAAGCATAGTGTTGTTCATGAAGGAGTGGACAGAGACGATCAATGTTTCATTCTTCTTCACATTTTCTTGATGTATTTTTCTGTCAGTGAACGCATCACATTTCCTCCTGTGAAGCTAGGGTGGATCAATACATTTAATAAATGATTATTTATTTATCGCCAGTTTTCTTCATTATAAAAAGTCAATTTGATTCAGTCAACTGACGGGGAAGCTCAAACTTTTCTGTCTTTGTTTGTGTATTGATCAGCCATCAAACAGCTGCTGATATCAGCTCTTATGACAGGATGGATGAGTTTTGATTGGACAGGACTCGGGTCTGTGTGTGACGACCACATCCATCTCTGGATTTCACTCATCGATTCTGGATCATTCAAATTACATACATACACTATACATATAATACATATAACATTGATTTTTCACTTGGAGTGAATTCACTGACTTGTTTCCTATGAGAGAGCAGCATCAGTCCAGTTTCCACCACAGAAGAAGAGAGAGACACAAAGCAGTCAGATGGAGGGATGATGCTCTGACACGACTTTCACCGCAACATGAAGAAGATCTGGATCAATACTTTGATCCATGATGCAACTCTCTCTGTCTGTACTGATTGGTTTATTTAGCCCCGCCCCCCCGGTGCAGCTACAGACCTGAGACAGAGAGTCTGGTGTCCTGCTGACGTTCAGTTGTGGTATGATGCTAGGCTCGTTGCTGTCCTCCTCCTGGACGTCCTGCAGACGATTGAGAAGTTCCCCCTGTACAGACCGGGGAACGTGAGAACTCGACCTCTGAAGATCTGATGCTGTCAGTCTCACCCTCAGGGACGCTGTGGTCGATGACTAACAGGACTTTCTTCTGTTTGTCCCACCAGAGGAAGGACACATTCTGTGGGGCGGAGCCGAAGTCTTTGTAGACGCAGGACAATAGGACGTTTCCTCCAACAGGAGCCTCCATGAAGCAGGCAGCTCACTGTGACACCGCACAGAACATATTTATCATATCCACCTCAAAGAGACAGAACCATCACAGACGAGACACAGACAGACACACCACCACACACGACAGACAGACAGACAGACAGACAGACAGACAGAACACACACACACTCGACAGACAGACAGACAGACAGGTAGACAGACAGACAGAGACTCAGAACCATCACAGACAGACAGACAGACAGACACACAGACACACACAGACACACAGACAGAGACTGACTGACTGACCTGTTGGGATGTGAAGATCCAGATCAGGGCAGCTCTGTGGAAACAGCAGGGATCATGGATCATGTCACTTCTTCACGCCTTTATCAGGACGCCTGACGCTTAACCCGAGGTCACGCTCTGTTTGTGTTTTTCAAATGTGTCGGACATTCCTCCGGTTGTTAGTTATCAGTTCCTCTCCTGATACTGAGGCTGGAGAACGGACGTTTCTCCAGATATGGTCGTTCCACTGGGTCAGCTGACACAGTTATCAGTCATCACGTGTGAACTTTGACCTGCCTCACCTCTGTGTGATTAATACAGGTGTAGTAATAGAACATACTGGATGTTTGTGTTTGTGCTCATGGACGTCAGTGTGCAGTAAAAGTGAAAGTGTGAAGAGTCTCTGAAACTCACAGTGACTGGATGTTTCTACTGAAATGTGATTCAGAGAAGAAGAACACACAGGATGAATGAATTAAACATCTGTGCTGGACGATCATGATAAACTGATCATATGATCAGGTGTCACCAGCTCCACCTGTTCCTCCTATTGTTCTAATAACTTCAGCCTGAGACAATGAAGAGTCTGAGTCTACGCTTCAGTCTCGCCCTCACGGCTTTACTTCACTACACAAACTCTGAACACACATTTACAGTCTGACAACAGCAGTCACCAAAATAAAACTGGCTGATGGTGGATATTACAAACACATTAAAGTGTGAAGTCCAAAGCTTCACTTCAACATCAACTGGCCTGAGCTGCTGAGAAGGAAAAGAGATAAAAGATCATAAAACATACAGGGACTGTCCACATGGTCAGAGTCGACGCGCCTTCTTCTTCTTCTTCTTCTTGATGTTGGTTGACAGCAGACGAGTCCTCCTTCTTTGATGTATGAAGTGTGTGTGTTTGTGTGTTGACCCCTCGACACAGTGAAAGTAAAATCATGGGGGGGGGGGGGGTCTCTTCTACTGAGGGAGACATCTCTCTCTTT
>NW_019174768.1:578424-578927 GCF_002260705.1 Seriola dumerili | reverse complement strand
TCAGGTGTTTTTGTCGGACGTGCTCAAGTTACCAGGCAACCACACAGATTCAACAGGAGAGCAGGAGCACGAGGAGCAGGAGGAGATGGCGGGAATTTGGTTTGACTTTGGAGTTCAGTCCTTTGGATCCAGGAGGAGGGGTGGATGGTCTCTCAGGACGTTCCCCTGCAGAGGGAACCAGATCTGGTCAACACTTTGACCAACACAGCCCCAGAGCTGAACCCCTCCCTCTCTTCTTGGAGACAGGTGCAGCTGAGAGTGGGTTGTTTCTGGGAATGACCAGTGGAGTTCAGACTCTCCACGTTCAGATCAGTCCAGGACGTTTAAACTCTAAAGCATCAAAGACTTTAACGATGTAAATCTGAGACGAGACACAGAAATCTAATAAATACAGATCCAAAACATTTTAATCATCCTCCACGGCTGATTTTCATCCAACCTTTTCAAAGCAGTGAAGCAGCAGAGCTACAGACCTGAGACAGAGAGTCTGGTGTCCTGCTGGA
>NW_019174768.1:575872-578399 GCF_002260705.1 Seriola dumerili | reverse complement strand
CAGAGAAACAATAATGTACAATATTTTTTATTTCAAAATAAAAGCTCGGTTGAGGAGGTGCAGATGTGCAGAGGACACTAATGAGTTTCATAGTGACTTCAGCAGACACCAACACATCCTGTCATCCGTCACCATAGTTACCACACAAGAGAAACTGAATAACAAACTTGAGTAAATGGTGAAGCATAGTGTTGTTCATGAAGGAGTGGACAGAGACGATCAATGTTTCATTCTTCTTCACATTTTCTTGATGTATTTTTCTGTCAGTGAACGCATCACATTTCCTCCTGTGAAGCTAGGGTGGATCAATACATTTAATAAATGATTATTTATTTATCGCCAGTTTTCTTCATTATAAAAAGTCAATTTGATTCAGTCAACTGACGGGGAAGCTCAAACTTTTCTGTCTTTGTTTGTGTATTGATCAGCCATCAAACAGCTGCTGATATCAGCTCTGATTGACAGGATGGATGAGTTTGATTGGACAGGACTCGGTCTGTGTGTGACGACCACATCCATCTCTGGATTTCACTCATCGATTCTGGATCATTCAAATTACATACATACATATACATATATATACATATAACATTGATTTTTCACTTGGAGTGAATTCACTGACTGTTTCCTATGAGAGAGCAGCATCAGTCCAGTTTCCACCACAGAAGAAGAGAGAGACACAAAGCAGTCAGATGGAGGGATGATGCTCTGACACGACTTTCACCTGCAACATGAAGAAGATCTGGATCAATACTTTGATCCATGATGCTAACTCTCTCTGTCTGTACTGATTGGTTTATTTAGCCCCGCCCCCCCGGTGCAGCTACAGACCTGAGACAGAGAGTCTGGTGTCCTGCTGGACGTTCAGTTGTGGTATGATGCAGGCGTAGTCGTTGCTGTCCTCCTCCTGGACGTCCTGCAGGACGATGGAGAAGTTCCCCTTCCTGTACAGACCGGGGAACGTGAGAACTCGACCTCTGAAGATCTGATGCTGCAGTCTCACCTCAGGGACGCTGTGGTCGATGACTAACAGGACTTTCTTCTGTTTGTCCCACCAGAGGAAGGACACATTCTGTGGGGCGGAGCCGAAGTCTTTGTAGACGCAGGACAATAGGACGTTTCCTCCAACAGGAGCCTCCATGTGAAGCAGGCAGCTCACTGTGACACCGCACAGACATTATTATCAGATCCACCTCAAAGAGACAGAACCATCACAGACAGACAGACAGACAGACAGACAGACAGACACACACACACACAGACAGACAGACAGACAGACAGGTAGACAGACAGACAGAGACTCAGAACCATCACAGACAGACAGACAGACAGACACACAGACACACACAGACACACAGACAGAGACTGACTGACTGACCTGTTGGGATGTTGAAGATCCAGATCAGGGCAGCTCTGTGGAGAAACAGCAGGATCATGGATCATGTCACTTCTTCACGCCTTTATCAGGACGTCCTGACGTCTAACCCGAGGTCAGCGCTCTGTTTGTGTTTTCAAATGTGTCGGACATTCCCTCCGGTTGTTAGTTATCAGTTCCTCTCCTGATACTGAGGCTGAGAACGGACGTTTCTCCAGATATGGTCGTTCCACTGGGTCAGCTGACACAGTTATCAGTCATCACGTGTGAACTTTGACCTGCCTCACCTCTGTGTGATTAATACAGGTGTAGTAATAGAACATACTGGATGTTGTGTTTGTGCTCATGGACGTCAGTGTGCAGTAAAAGTGAAAGTGTGAAGAGTCTCTGAAACTCACAGTGACTGATGTTCTACTGAAATGTGATTCAGAGAAGAAGAACACACAGGATGAATGAACTTAAACATCTGTGCTGGACGATCATGATAAACTGATCATATGATCAGGTGTCACCAGCTCCACCTGTTCCTCCTATTGTTCTAATAACTTCAGCCTGAGACAATGAAGAGTCTGAGTCTACGCTTCAGTCTCGCCCTCACGGCTTTACTTCACTACACAAACTCTGAACACACATTTACAGTCTGACAACAGCAGTCACCAAAATAAAAGCTGGCTGATGGTGGATATTACAAACACATTAAAGTGTGAAGTCAAAGCTTCACTTCAACATCAACTGGCCTGAGCTGCTGAGAAGGAAAAGAGATAAAAGATCATAAAACATACAGGACTGTCCACATGGTCAGAGTCCGACGCGCCTTCTTCTTCTTCTTCTTCTTGATGTTGGTTGACAGCAGACGAGTCCTCCTCCTTTGATGTATGAAGTGTGTGTGTTTGTGTGTTGACCCTCGACACAGTGAAAGTAAAATCATGGGGGGGGGGGGGGCTTTTCTTCTCTTCTACTGGAGGGAGACAGGCACATGCTTTAAAAATTTAAAGTGAAAAC
The DNA here is from genome assembly GCF_002260705.1 of Seriola dumerili. NCBI lineage: Eukaryota > Metazoa > Chordata > Actinopteri > Carangiformes > Carangidae > Seriola > Seriola dumerili. The sequence goes on along the minus strand of NW_019174768.1, from coordinate 576,022 downwards.
TACAGTAATACTGTTGGTAGGAAGTTAACAGTATATTACAAGTACTAATACAGCATAGTAGCGTGTAGTAAATAGTCACTGTACAGCAAGGTAACCAGCCAGAGACACATGAAGCACTGTGATTTGATTCATTCTGATTATTCCCATTAG
>NW_019174768.1:573653-575847 GCF_002260705.1 Seriola dumerili | reverse complement strand
GAGGGAGACAAGGCACATGCTTTAAAAATTTAAAGTGAAACTACAGTAATACTGTTGGTAGAAGTAACAGTAGTACTACAAGTACTACATACAGCAGTAGGAGCTGTAGTAAAAGTACTGACAGCAGTAAACCAGCAGAGACACAGGAAGACTGTAGTTTGATCATCTGATTATTCCCATTAGAATATTTGGTGTTTATTTATTAGTCTGTGACTTTTAATAAAGTTCAGTTTAGTGTTGCAGAGAATCAGAGAATCAATCGATCAACGATCAGTTTGATCGACTGGAGGAGACACTGTACCTTATTCTCACCACACCTGTTCACCAGCTTCACTCTGATTCAACTCCATATAAAATCATGTTTGACTGGAGACAGACACACACACACACCCGCACGCACATATGCACACACACATATGCACACACACACGCACACATATGCGCACACACACGCACACATATGCGCACACCCGCACACGCACACACACACCCGCACGCACACACACACACACACACACACACACACACACACACACACACACACACACACACACACACACACACGCGCGCGCACACACACACACACACACACACACACACACACACACACACACACACACACACACACACAATCTGGCTCAGGTGTTTTTGTCGGACGTGCTCAAGTTACCAGGCAACCACACAGATTCAACAGGAGAGCAGGAGCACGAGGAGCAGGAGGAGATGGCGGGAATTTGGTTTGACTTTGGAGTTCAGTCCTTTGGATCCAGGAGGAGGGGTGGATGGTCTCTCAGGACGTTCCCCTGCAGAGGGAACCAGATCTGGTCAACACTTTGACCAACACAGCCCCAGAGCTGAACCCCTCCCTCTCTTCTTGGAGACAGGTGCAGCTGAGAGTGGGTTGTTTCTGGGAATGACCAGTGGAGTTCAGACTCTCCACGTTCAGATCAGTCCAGGACGTTTAAACTCTAAAGCATCAAAGACTTTAACGATGTAAATCTGAGACGAGACACAGAAATCTAATAAATACAGATCCAAAACATTTTAATCATCCTCCACGGCTGATTTTCATCCAACCTTTTCAAAGCAGTGAAGCAGCAGAGCTACAGACCTGAGACAGAGAGTCTGGTGTCCTGCTGGACGTTCAGTTGTGGTATGATGCAGGCGTAGTCGTTGCTGTCCTCCTCCTGGACGTCCTGCAGGACGATGGAGAAGTTCCCCTTCCTGTACAGACCGGGGAACGTGAGAACTCGACGTCTGAAGATCTGGCTCTGGGACGTGAAGTCCGGGACGCCGTGGACGACGTCTAGTATGACGTTTTCGTTTTTGTCTCGCCAGTGGACGGAGATTTTCTCCGGGACAGAGTTGTTATTGTTGTAGACGCAGGACAACAGGACGTCTTCTCCAACAGGAGTCTCCATGTGGACCTGGAAGTTCACTGTGACACCACACATGTTCCTGTTGGTCAAACACTCCAACATCAGAGAGTCACAGCTGCTGCGCTCCCGGTCGTTACAGAGAAGTAAAGTTAATTAAAGGTAGTGAGTCAGTCTCCTTCCTGCAGAACATTGCAGCAGCTCTCAACAAACTGATAAATACCTTCAGCTTCACTGTCTGAATCCAGAGACACCAGGATTACTGACATTTATAAAATGATAATGAATAAATGGCACAGACTGACTGACCTGATGGGATGTTGAAGATCCAGATCAGTGCAGCGCTGTGGAGAAACAACAGCATCATCAATCATCTCACTTCCTGTCTCCTCAGCTGCCCTAAAGCCTGGTCATATGACAGCGTGTGATTTATGACAACAGAATACAAAAGTGAAACATACGGGACTGTCCACATGGTCAGAACCTGGAGCTCCATCACCTTCTTCTTCTTCTTGATGCACAAAACGCTGCTCCTCTCGTTTCAGTCAGAATCTGAACTCCCAGACACAAACTGTGTAGTTCTGAGGCATCACTGAACAAACATGAAAACATGAAAGATGATAACATGAAACATGATAACTTGCCCAAACTGCAGCTGCTTCACACTGATAACAGACTGTGAGGCCTCCAGCTGCTGCTCAGACTCAACACTCCCTCCCCACCACCAGAGGAAGACACTGTGCTTTATACTGCAACTGCATCAGCTACAGTCTGACCACACACACACACACACACACACACACACACACACACACACA